>NC_084625.1:46927807-47120307 GCF_033978795.1 Nerophis ophidion
CACCCTCTTCCCTAGTGATGGGTCGCGAACAAGATTTAAAAACACTTTAAAAATTCATCTTCAACCCAAAATAAAATAAAATAAATACAATTAGCTTCACGGTGGCAGAGGGGTTAGTGTGTCTGCCTCACAATACGAAGTTCCTGCAGTCCTGGGTTCAAATCCAGGCTCGGGATCTTTCTGTGTGGAGTTTGCATGTTCTCCCCGTGAATGCGTGGGTTCTCTCCGGGTACTCCGGCTTCCTCCCACTTCCAAAGACATGCACCTGGGGATAGGTTAATTGGCAACACTAAATTGGCCCTAGTGTGTGAATGTGAGTGTGAATGTTGTCTGTCTATCTGTGTTGGCCCTGCGATGAGGTGGCAACTTGTCCAGGGTGTACCCTGCCTTCCGCCCGATTGTAGCTGAGATAGGCGCCAGCGCCCCCCGCGACCCCGAAAGGGAATAAGCGGTAGAAAATGGATGGATGGATAAATACAATTAACATGACACTTGGTGCGTTCGCGCACACACATCAGTATAATTCGCTCCGAGGTTCACTCGGACACACACACACACGCGTGCGTTTCCAGTGCGACTTAATGTCTTGGTTTGTAAACTGTAATAAAGAATTTTATTGCACTAAAATAACGATAAGAATTTCTCAGTTCTTTTGTTTTGTGTTCATTTTTACAACTGTGTAATAACTTGTGTTTTCTTTTTTACTTAAGTTCTTGTGTGTTGTGAGGCGACTAGCCAAGTTCAGTATTTCTTTTCACCTTATTTGCACTACTTACTTTATTGTAATTGATATTATTACTTTTTTATTTGAATTTCTCAGTTCTTTTGTGTTCATGTTTACAACTTTGTTCAATAACTAGAGTTTTGTTATTTAACTTAAGTGTTTGTGTGTTTTGTGGCGACAAGCCAGGTTCAGTAGTTGTTTGCCCCTTATTTGCATTACTTTACTGCTTTGGATATTACTTTTGTAATTAATATTTTATTTTTTGACTTAAATCGTTGTCCTGCGTTGTATTATTATCATAATGAATTAATAAAGGCAAAAGTACAAATTTGTTTTTCAAAAGTATCGATACCCCGAAGTCAGAATGTGAAATGGCACCATCTTGTGGACTTAAAAGAAAGTGGATTGTCAATATTTCCAAAAGTTCCGTCCCTTTGGTTTATATTGGTGTGATGTAAACATTTTGACTTAATTAACAATACGTTGAACTTATTTACGTTACATATGATACGAATATGGAGATAATTTGATTATGGGCACAGGGAGGTTGTTTAATAACTCTACAAGAGAGGACGTAACTATTCTTCCAAATTTTGCTATTAAAATTTCGTACGTTGACAAATTGTTACAAACGATCTAGTGCCTGATAGATGTATAACCCTTCCTACATGGCTAATATGATCTCTGCACAGACATTGCTTTGTTTGATATTCAACAAGAGAGGGGGTGCACCGTTCCTGGAGGTACTGCAATACCAGGTCGATGCGTGGAGTGGACGGAGCAAGCCCCTGTTCCATCTCCCAGTTCCAAAAATCAATTTAATATATGGTCCCCGGATAGGGGACGTATCAGATATTAAACTGATAAGAACAGATACTACACTTGATCTTAGCCAAAAGGCCGAGAAGCGATACTGCTGGACAGTCAGAAGGGAGGACGTCATTCCGGACACCACTAGCTAAAGTGACGGTTACACACACTAAATAACGATGACGTCACATATCAACACACCAAACAACAACCCAGACATTTTTGAATGATTGCATTGTTGTGAATGACGTCAATACTTTTTAGGAAAGGAATTGTTGCCGACTTATCTCGCCCCAAATGGTCACGTGGTTCACGTTGACCAATAGTAAGCGGCGAAACAAATATTTCATACACTCTCAGCATAGCGGTGCCATTTAGCCAAATAAACAATGCATAGTCTTCAATATAAAATACACAAACGTTGGTCGGTGGTAGATCATTATTACAAAAAGCAAACAAGCCGTTCCATCAACATTTGATCAATCCAATCGTCGAGCACGCCTTGTCAACAAACTACTTCTGGTTTATTGGCTGAGCCACGGAGACTAACGCTGGCGCCACCAAGTGACGTGGAGTGGTAACTACACCACTTTAAACTGGACATGAACTATACAATGTATTTAAATGGTTGGAATCTGTGCTTTTGCATGATATTCTAGTTACTATGGTCATCTAATTAGTTACTATGGTCATCTAATTAGTTACTGTGGTCATCTAATTAGTTACTATGGTCATCTAATAAGTTACTATGGTCACCTAATTACTTACTATGGTCATGTAATTAGTTACTATGGTCATCTAATTAGTTACTATGGTCACCTAATTAGTTACTATGGTCATCTAATTAGTTACTATGGTCATCTAATTAGTTACTATGGTCATCTAATTAGTTACTGTGGTCATCTAACTAGTTACTATGGTCATCTAATTAGTTACTATGGTCATCTAATTAGTTACTATGGTCATCTAATTAGTTACTGTGGTCATCTAATTAGTTACTATGGTCATCTAATAAGTTACTATGGTCACCTAATTACTTACTATGGTCATCTAATTAGTTACTATGGTCACCTAATTAGTTACTATGGTCACCTAATTAGTTACTATGGTCATCTAATTAGTTACAATGGTCATCTAATTAGTTACAATGGTCATCTAATTAGTTACTATGGTCATCTAATTAGTTACTATGGTCATCTAATAAGTTACTATGGTCACCTAATTACTTACTATGGTCATCTAATTAGTTACTATGGTCATCTAATTAGTTACTATGGTCACCTAATTACTTACTATGGTCATCTAATTAGTTACAATGGTCATCTAATTAGTTACTATGGTCATCTAATTAGTTACAATGGTCATCTAAGCCACAGCAATTCAGACGAGGCACCAAGCAGTGTGGGTGGGGAGCGTTTCCAGAACGAGCCTGAAATGCGGGTGTCAGGGACAGAAACGGAAGATTATTACAACAAAGTTCTAAAGCTAAGTCATATATCAGATTGTAGGTATTTTTTTTTGTTAACCTTCGCGTTCATATTTTGTTGTGTTTGTTGCATTTTTGTTGATTTCGCTTGATTGTAAAATATGTCGATGAAGAGGGGGTGTGACGTTCATATGTAGTCAATAATCAGCGTTTTATCGTTCATAGTCAATATTGTAAAACCTACATTCTTTATTTTCATTCTTCATTTCTCTGCGTACATTCTGGGCGTCTCATTCAGTAAAAACATTTAAAATTACATTCCGTTTTTTAAGGTGGTCTGTCATCACCTTTTTTAGCTTTCAATCAGACATTATTGTGAGGTTTTGTATTTGTGTTCCTAAAAACAGGACCCAAGCACACAGACTGTACAGCAGATTTTCACAGCTTACATACACACACACACACATATACATATATATACATACACAAATATACACACACACTCACATAATGTATATATATGTACATGTGTGTGTATATATACATATATATGTGTACATATATATATACACACACATACTGTATATACACCTACTGTACAGATATACAAACATACAGTTGTGGTCAAAAGTTTACATACACTTGTAAAGAACATAATGTCATGGCTGTCTTGAATTTCCAACATTTTCTACATCTTTTTTTTTTTTGTGATAGAGTGATTGGAGCAAACGTTGGTCACAATTAACATTAATGAAGTTTGGTTCTATTATGAATTTGTTATTATCTCATATACTTCAAGGGGCTTTATGTTACAATACTATATGGCAAGGTATTATGCTTCACAATAACATTTTTTAGAATATTGGCACAGGGAAATATTATCACGACTTTAAAGAGGCGGGCCTCTGGTTCCTACTAGTGTTCTACTGCGTGGCCTGAATTGAAATTGATTAGTAAGTAGTCAATTCATGAGTGGGACTACTATGCAGTTTTCGTCATTGATTGGGCTTTTGATATTTAACGAGAGAGGGGGTGCACCGTTCCTGGAGGTACTGCAATACCAGGTCGATGCGTGGAGTGGACGGAGCAAGCCCCTGTTCCATCTCCCTGTTCCAAAAATCAATTTAATATATGGTCCCCGGATAGGGGACGTATCAGATATTAAACTGATAAGAACAGATACTACACTTGATCTTAGCCAAAAGGCCGAGAAGCGATACTGCTGGACAGTCAGAAGGGAGGACCTGATTCCGGACACCACTAGCTAAAGTGACGGTTACACACACTAAATAACGATGACGTCACATATCAACACACCAAACAACAACCCAGACATTTTTGAATGATTGCATTGTTGTGAATGACGTCAATACTTTTTAGGAAAGGAATTGTTGCCGACTTATCTCGCCTCAAATGGTCACGTGGTTCACGTTGACCAATAGTAAGAGGCGAAACAAATATTTCATACACTCTCAGCATAGCGGTGCCATTTAACCAAATAAACAATGCATAGTCTTCAATATAAAATACATAAACGTTGGTCGGTGGTAGATCATTATTACAAAAAGCAAACAAGCCGTTCCGTCAACATTTGATCAATTCAATCGTCGAGCCCGCCTTGTCAACAAACTACTTCCTGTTTTTCTTGCTAAGCCACGGAGACTAACGCTGGCGCCACCAAGTGACGTGGAGTGGTAACTACACCACTTTAAACTGGACATGAACTATACAATGTATTTAAATGGTTGGAATCTGTGCTTTTGCATGATATTCTAGTTACTATGGTCATCTAATTAGTTACTATGGTCATCTAATTAGTTACTGTGGTCATCTAATTAGTTACTATGGTCATCTAATAAGTTACTATGGTCACCTAATTACTTACTATGGTCATGTAATTAGTTACTATGGTCATCTAATTAGTTACTATGGTCACCTAATTAGTTACTATGGTCATCTAATTAGTTACTATGGTCATCTAATTAGTTACTATGGTCATCTAATTAGTTACTGTGGTCATCTAACTAGTTACTATGGTCATCTAATTAGTTACTATGGTCATCTAATTAGTTACTATGGTCATCTAATTAGTTACTGTGGTCATCTAATTAGTTACTATGGTCATCTAATAAGTTACTATGGTCACCTAATTACTTACTATGGTCATCTAATTAGTTACTATGGTCACCTAATTAGTTACTATGGTCACCTAATTAGTTACTATGGTCATCTAATTAGTTACAATGGTCATCTAATTAGTTACAATGGTCATCTAATTAGTTACTATGGTCATCTAATTAGTTACTATGGTCATCTAATAAGTTACTATGGTCACCTAATTACTTACTATGGTCATCTAATTACTTACTATGGTCATCTAATTAGTTACTATGGTCACCTAATTACTTACTATGGTCATCTAATTAGTTACAATGGTCATCTAATTAGTTACTATGGTCATCTAATTAGTTACAATGGTCATCTAAGCCACAGCAATTCAGACGAGGCACCAAGCAGTGTGGGTGGGGAGCGTTTCCAGAACGAGCCTGAAATGCGGGTGTCAGGGACAGAAACGGAAGATTATTACAACAAAGTTCTAAAGCTAAGTCATATATCAGATTGTAGGTATTTTTTTTTGTTAACCTTCGCGTTCATATTTTGTTGTGTTTGTTGCATTTTTGTTGATTTCGCTTGATTGTAAAATATGTCGATGAAGAGGGGGTGTGACGTTCATATGTAGTCAATAATCAGCGTTTTATCGTTCATAGTCAATATTGTAAAACCTACATTCTTTATTTTCATTCTTCATTTCTCTGCGTACATTCTGGGCGTCTCATTCAGTAAAAACATTTAAAATTACATTCCGTTTTTTAAGGTGGTCTGTCATCACCTTTTTTAGCTTTCAATCAGACATTATTGTGAGGTTTTGTATTTGTGTTCCTAAAAACAGGACCCAAGCACACAGACTGTACAGCAGATTTTCACAGCTTACATACACACACACACACATATACATATATATACATACACAAATATACACACACACTCACATAATGTATATATATGTACATGTGTGTGTATATATACATATATATGTGTACATATATATATACACACACATACTGTATATACACCTACTGTACAGATATACAAACATACAGTTGTGGTCAAAAGTTTACATACACTTGTAAAGAACATAATGTCATGGCTGTCTTGAATTTCCAACATTTTCTACATCTTTTTTTTTTTTGTGATAGAGTGATTGGAGCAAACGTTGGTCACAATTAACATTAATGAAGTTTGGTTCTATTATGAATTTGTTATTATCTCATATACTTCAAGGGGCTTTATGTTACAATACTATATGGCAAGGTATTATGCTTCACAATAACATTTTTTAGAATATTGGCACAGGGAAATATTATCACGACTTTAAAGAGGCGGGCCTCTGGTTCCTACTAGTGTTCTACTGCGTGGCCTGAATTGAAATTGATTAGTAAGTAGTCAATTCATGAGTGGGACTACTATGCAGTTTTCGTCATTGATTGGGCTTTTGATATTTAACGAGAGAGGGGGTGCACCGTTCCTGGAGGTACTGCAATACCAGGTCGATGCGTGGAGTGGACGGAGCAAGCCCCTGTTCCATCTCCCTGTTCCAAAAATCAATTTAATATATGGTCCCCGGATAGGGGACGTATCAGATATTAAACTGATAAGAACAGATACTACACTTGATCTTAGCCAAAAGGCCGAGAAGCGATACTGCTGGACAGTCAGAAGGGAGGACCTGATTCCGGACACCACTAGCTAAAGTGACGGTTACACACACTAAATAACGATGACGTCACATATCAACACACCAAACAACAACCCAGACATTTTTGAATGATTGCATTGTTGTGAATGACGTCAATACTTTTTAGGAAAGGAATTGTTGCCGACTTATCTCGCCTCAAATGGTCACGTGGTTCACGTTGACCAATAGTAAGAGGCGAAACAAATATTTCATACACTCTCAGCATAGCGGTGCCATTTAACCAAATAAACAATGCATAGTCTTCAATATAAAATACATAAACGTTGGTCGGTGGTAGATCATTATTACAAAAAGCAAACAAGCCGTTCCGTCAACATTTGATCAATTCAATCGTCGAGCCCGCCTTGTCAACAAACTACTTCCTGTTTTTCTTGCTAAGCCACGGAGACTAACGCTGGCGCCACCAAGTGACGTGGAGTGGTAACTACACCACTTTAAACTGGACATGAAGCCAACACATAAAGCGCGCCAATTCGTCACATAAGCGTTATTGTAACTGACGCGTCGTGAAATTCATTAAATAAAATGCATAAAATGCATTAATAGCATTTTAAAACACAAACATAGCTAGCCGCTATAATATCTTAGTTTGAACTTTGCTTGTAATGTTAAAGTGCAAACTGCAAGTGTTACCAGTAGGTGGCAGTACAACCTTTCTGTACATTGTATTCTCAGTTAAATATATTTTTAAATGATATAACTATATACACAATCAATGTAACCATATAAACGGAACAAAATGTAGATATTTATGAATACAAGATAGAGCAGAAAATATTGACATGTTAATGCTAGTATATGGTTGTCTGGGTAAGCACGTGTTAAGCTTTTAGTTCTTACCTGTCGACAGCTATTTTCTTCCCTTTGGTTACTTCCAAACACGTGAAAAAAGCACCAAAACTATTAGTATAAAAACATAAAATGTTTTTGAAGAGGTTTAAATGGTATATTCAATGGATAAAGTTAGGAAAATGAGGCCTTGCACGGAGTTTGAAGGCCATGTCACTTTGCTACGAGGCTAAATGAGCTTTTAGCTAACACCACTCGAACTATGTCGGTGTTGCCAGGTGGCAAATGTCTAAATATCGTACCAGAACCTGAAAAGTATATTTTGAGGGAAAATGATCATATATTACCGAGTTGATGTTGCTCAGAAAATCTCTAACAGTAAAAAATAACCACAGATTCTGATTTATACATGTTGTTATTGCAATTTTATAATTGAAAAAAAACCTACAGCACTGCTAGAATAAAGTTGCAGGGTCAAAAAGAGCGCCCCCAGCTGGCTGTAAAAGTGGTGCTGCTTGGAATGTTATGGTAGAGAGATGTACTCATGTAGTTTACTTTAATACTGACCTGGGAAAATTCAGGCCCAGGGGCCACATGCGGCCCAAATAATTTTTTTAGATCTTTAAGATGGAAAGTGTAGCTGCCATTATGATGTGCAGTGATGTTTTCTAATGACCGTAAGTCTTGAACTATACAAAGTATTTCAATGGTTGGAATCTGCGCTTTTGCATGGTATACTAGTTACTATGGTCATCTAATTAGTTACTATGGTCACCTAATTAGTTACTATGGTCATCTAATTAGTTACTATGGTCACCTAATTAGTTACTATGGTCATCTAATTAGTTACTATGGTCACCTAATTAGTTACTATGGTCATCTAATTAGTTACTATGGTCACCTAATTAGTTACTATGGTCATCTAATTAGTTACTATGTCATCTAATTAGTTACTATGGTCACCTAATTAGTTACTATGGTCATTTAATTAGTTACTATGGTCATCTAATTAGTTACTATGGTCATCTAATTAGTTACAATGGTCATCAAATTAGTTACTATGGTCCTCTAATTAGTTACTATGGTCATCTAATTAGTTACTATGGTCATCTAATTAGTTACTATGGTCATCTAAGCCACAGCAACTCAGACGAGGCACCAAGCAGTGTGGGTGGGGAGCGTTTCCAGAACGAGCCTGAAATGCGGGTGTCAGGGACAGAAACGGAAGATTATTACAACAAAGTTCTAAAGCTAAGTCATATATCAGATTGTAGGTATTTTTTTTTGTTAACCTTCGCGTTCATATTTTGTTGTGTTTGTTGCATTTTTGTTGATTTCGCTTGATTGTAAAATATGTCGATGAAGAGGGGGTGTGACGTTCATATGTAGTCAATAATCAGCGTTTTATCGTTCATAGTCAATATTGTAAAACCTACATTCTTTATTTTCATTCTTCATTTCTCTGCGTACATTCTGGGCGTCTCATTCAGTAAAAACATTTAAAATTACATTCCGTTTTTTAAGGTGGTCTGTCATCACCTTTTTTAGCTTTCAATCAGACATTATTGTGAGGTTTTGTATTTGTGTTCCTAAAAACAGGACCCAAGCACACAGACTGTACAGCAGATTTTCACAGCTTACATACACACACACACACATATACATATATATACATACACAAATATACACACACACTCACATAATGTATATATATGTACATGTGTGTGTATAAATACATATAAATGTGTACATATAGTGTATATATATATATATACATACTGTATATACACCTACTGTACAGATATACAAACATACAGTTGTGGTCAAAAGTTTACATACACTTGTAAAGAACATAATGTCATGGCTGTCTTGAATTTCCAACATTTTCTACATCTTTTTTTTTTTTGTGATAGAGTGATTGGAGCAAACGTTGGTCACAATTAACATTAATGAAGTTTGGTTCTATTATGAATTTGTTATTATCTCATATACTTCAAGGGGCTTTATGTTACAATACTATATGGCAAGGTATTATGTTTCACAATAACATTTTTTAGAATATTGGCACAGGGAAATATTATCACGACTTTAAAGAGGCGGGCCTCTGGTTTCTACTAGTGTTCTACTGCGTGGCCTGAATTGAAATTGATTAGTAAGTAGTCAATTCATGAGTGGGACTACTATGCAGATTTCGTCATTGATTGGGCTTTTGATATTTAACGAGAGAGGGGGTGCACCGTTCCTGGAGGTACTGCAATACCAGGTCGATGCGTGGAGTGGACGGAGCAAGCCCCTGTTCCATCTCCCAGTTCCAAAAATCAATTTAATATATGGTCCCCGGATAGGGGACGTATCAGATATTAAACTGATAAGAACAGATACTACACTTGATCTTAGCCAAAAGGCCGAGAAGCGATACTGCTGGACAGTCAGAAGGGAGGACCTGATTCCGGACACCACTAGCTAAAGTGACGGTTACACACACTAAATAACGATGACGTCACATATCAACACACCAAACAACAACCCAGACATTTTTGAATGATTGCATTGTTGTGAATGACGTCAATACTTTTTAGGAAAGGAATTGTTGCCGACTTATCTCGCCTCAAATGGTCACGTGGTTCACGTTGACCAATAGTAAGAGGCGAAACAAATATTTCATACACTCGCAGCATAGCGGTGCCATTTAACCAAATAAACAATGCATAGTCTTCAATATAAAATACATAAACGTTGGTCGGTGGTAGATCATTATTACAAAAAGCAAACAAGCCGTTCCATCAACATTTGATCAATCCAATCGTCGAGCCCGCCTTGTCAACAAACTACTTCCTGTTTTTCTTGCTAAGCCACGGAGACTAACGCTGGCGCCACCAAGTGACGTGGAGTGGTAACTACACCACTTTAAACTGGACATGAAGCCAACACATAAAGCGCGCCAATTCGTCACATAAGAGTTATTGTAACTGACGCGTCGTGAAATTCATTAAATAAAATGCATAAAATGCATTAATGGCATTTTAAAACACAAACATAGCTAGCCGCCATAATATCTTAGTTTGAACTTTGCTTGTAATGTTAAAGTGCAAACTGCAAGTGTAACCAGTAGGTGGCAGTACAACCTTTCTGTACATTGCATTCTTAGTTAAATATATTTTTAAACGATATAACTATATACACAAACAATGTAACCATATAAACGGAACACAATGTAGATATTTATGAATACAACATAGAGGAGAAAATATTGACATGTTAATGCTAGTATATGGTTGTCTGGGTAAGCACGTGTTAAGCTTTTAGTTCTTACCTGTCGACAGCTATTTTCTTCCCTTTGGTTACTTCCAAACACGTGAAAAAAGCACCAAAACTATTAGTATAAAAACATAAAATGTTTTTGAAGAGGTTTAAATGGTATATTCAGTGGGTAAAGTTACGAAAATGAGGCCTTGCACGGAATTTGAAGGCCATGTCACTTTGCTGCGAGGCTAAATGAGCTTTCAGCTAACACCACTCGACCTATGTCGGTGTTGCCAGGTGGCAAATGACACATTATCGTACTAGAACCTTACATTTGTTACCTTTAGGGAAATTGATCATACATGTTGCTCTGACAATTTCCAACAGTAAAATACATATTACCACAAAATCTGTATAATATATTTTTATTGCAGTTTTATATTTAAAAAACTTACTCCAGCGCTGCAGGAATTAAGTTGCAGAATAAAAAAAACTCCCCCAGCTGGCTGTAAGAGTGATACATCGTTTGTGCTGCAAAACTTTATTGTCCAATTAGTACAGTTAAACACATTTGCAGCATAAACAAGACTCCTTTGCATTAAACATAAAAAAATGTATGTTACAATTTCCACCCTCAGGAGGAGAGATATCGTCTGGCATCCTCTGTTGCATCAAATACAATGGAATATTCTCGAAGTGTAACACTACTAACGTTCAGTGTATTTTGTGATGGGATTTTATTTTTTTATGTTTCATTGCCATGCATGTCTTAGAGCAGGGGTGTCAAACTAATTTTAGATGGGGGGCCACGTGGAGAAAAATCTACTCCCAAGTGGGCCGGACTGGTAAAATCACGGCACGATAACTTAAAAATAAAGACATTTTCATAGGGACGGCGTGGCGCAGTGGAAGAGTGGCCGTGCGCAACCTGAGGGTCACTGGTTCAAATCCCACCCAGAACCAACCTCGTCACGTCCGTTGTGTCCTGAGCAAGACACTTCACCCTTGCTCCTGATGGGTGCTGGTTGGCGCCTTGCATGGCAGCTCCCTCCATCAGTGTGTGAATGTGTGTGTGAATGGGTAAATGTGCAAGTATTGTCAAAGCGCTTTGAGTACCTTGAAGGTAGAAAAGCGCTATACAAGTACAACCCATTTATCATTTATAATAATAATAATAATAATAGATTTTATTTGTAAAAAAAAAAACACTTTACATTGAGCAAACAACCTCAAAGTGCTACAGTGTATTATTAAAAAAAAAAAAAAAAAAGATTGTTTTCTTTCTTTAAAAATAAAAGAAGCACATTCTGAAATCGTACCAATTAAATGTTGTTGGGTTTTGTTTACAATTATTTCTTGCAGTTAATAGTATAATACCTTTTATTTGTCGTTGTGTATATTTCCTGAATAAATGATGTGATAATGTTAATCAGTCCACTCATTGGTGTTCATTTTCAATCTATCAAGATAAAAAAATTATATCAAAATCAAATTACAGTATGTTATTTTTGTAGTATAATAATTTTCCTTGACGGATGTACTAGCAACATGTGGTTTATTTTGTACATATGTTGCATCATGTACAAATATACAAAGAATTGCTATTGCGACATCCAGTGGACACATTTAGAACAGCAGTTTGTTTCATTCAAAAATGTCAGGTTCATTTTTATACTTAGCAAACTTATCCTGCGGGTTGGATAAAACCTGTTCGCTGGCCTGATCTGGCCCTCGGGCCGTACATTTGACACCCGTGTCTTAGAGAGTTTTTATTCCTGTGGATTTTAATTGCATGTTTTTACACTTTGTGGAATTTGATTGTATTTTTAATTGCATGTTTTTACTCCTTGTGGACTTTGCTTGTTTTTTAAGACGGTGCCCCTTTTAGCTTGTTGCCCCTAACAACCTAGTACATGTCACTTTGCCCAATCGAACAGCACCTGAAATCAGACGCACCTGTGGAGCATTAAGACTGCACATATTTAGAAGGAGAGAACTGGCAAGGCGTGGGAATGTTCGACAGGCTTTGACAAGAGTGACTGGGACTACACAGCAGACTCTGCAGGCTACCGGCGCGATCACCAAGAAGCCCACAACATGCAAAGCAGATAAAACTCTTCCTCCGAAGTAAGTGTCGTGCATTGTGGATCTGTGGGGTGTTTAACTGCCTGGGGATGTGGGCTCGTGTGTTGTGTGCTGGCTGTGTGGATCGGGAGCCAGAGACCTGCAGTGACCCCTGGGAGTGACCGATTGTAATAAGTCAGGGGTCACCAACCTTTTTGAAAGCAAGATCTACTTCTTGGGTACTGATTAATGCGAAGGGCTACCAGTTTGATACACACTAAAATAAATTGCCCTAAATAGCCAATTTGCTCAATTTACCTTTAATAAATAAATCTATATATTAAAAAAATGGGTGTTTCTGTCTGTCATTCCGTCGTACATTTTTTTTCCGTTTACGGAAGTTTTTTTGTAGAGGATAAATGATGAAAACAACACTTAATTGAGCGGTTTAAAACCGGAGAAAAATGAAAATTAAATTTTGAAACATATAGTTTATCTTCAATTTCGACTCTTTGAAAATTCAAAATTATACCGACACAAAAAGAAGAGAAAAAACAGCTAATTCGAATTTTTTTGAAAAAATAATTTATGGAATATCAATAGTATATTTTCCTGATTTAAGATTAATTTTTGAAATTTTGATGACATGTTTTAAATAGGTTAAAATCCAATCTGTATTTTGTTAGAATATATAACAAATTGGACCAAGCTATATTTCTAACTAACACAAATCATTGTTTCTTCTAGATTTTCCAGAACAAATTTTTTTTTGAAGAAATTCAAAAGACTTTGAAATAAGATATTTAAATTAGATTTGGGCCCTGTGATGAGGTGGCGACTTGTCCAGGGTGTACCCCGCCTTCCGCCCGATTGTAGCTGAGATAGGCGCCAGCACCCCCCGTGACCCCGAAAGGGAATAAGCGGTAGAAAATGGATGGATGGAAATTAGATTTATCAGAATAATTTTTTAGAAGTTTAATCATAATTTTGAAGAATTATTTTACAAATATTCTTCGTCGAAAAAACAGAAACTAAAATGAAGAATTAAATTACAATTAATTTATTTTTCTTTACAATAAAAACAATACATTTACTTGAACTTTGATTTAAATTGTCAGGAAATAATTTAAAAGGTATATACTGTATGTTTAAAAATCCTAAAATCATTTTTAAGGTTGTATTTTTTTTTTCTAAAATTGTCTTTGTGAAAGTTATTAGAAGCAAAGTAAAAACATAAATTAATTTATTTAAACAAGTGATGACCGAGTCTTTAAAATATTGTCTTGGATTTTCATATTTTATTTGAGTTTTGTCTCTCTTAGAATTAAAAATGTCGAGCAAAGCGAGACCAGCTTGCTAGTAAATAAATAAAATTAAAAAAATAGAGGCAGCTCACTGGTAAGTGCTGCTATTTGAGCTATTTTTAGAACAGGCCAGCGAGCGACTCATCTGGTCCTTACGGGCTACCTGGTGCCCGCGGGCACCGCGTTGGTGACCCCTGTAATAAAGTGTGATCAAGCATAATTATCTTTCCTTATTTTGGGATGGTTGCTCTCACTACATTGGGTTCTTAATATGTATATGTGTTTGAAGCAATATTTTATTAGATTTTAATATTCTACTACTCTGGTCCATTACAATATCACACAGTATATCCCGCCCTCTGAAGGCTTCCAAAACATTATGATTATGTACATGACCCGTGGATTAATATTGGTTGTAGTTCGCTAATGATAACAATTTGTTTAATTTGCATAATCGGTCTGTGATGAGGTGGAGACTTGTCCAGGGTGTACCCCGCCTTCCACCTGATTGTAGCTGAGATAGGCACCAGCGCCCCCCGCGACCTCAAAAGGGAAAAAGCGGTAGAAATGGATGGATGGATGCATTATCGGTCATTGAATGTACATTCTGTCATAATAACAACATGACTGCAAAACATGTTGACGAGACAAGGTAAATGCCATGGCCAGTAAAAAAAAACATTTTTACATTAACTGAGTAGTTTTGAAAAATATAAACAATTTTAAAACCGATGTGTGCTGTTAAAACACTAATAGTACCATAAGCTAGCTAATGGTATTTTTTTATTAGATAGGTTGCTCAGAAAAATGTAACATAAGCAATGTGCCAAAAGCCCCTGCAGGACCGATGTCTGAAGATATATTTAAAGCATGTGGCTTAGTGGCCACATGCGTGGACAGCACCTTTTAGCTCTTATTTCCACAATTGTGTACACTACTGAATTGGGGTCTTATGGCCGCTTATGTGGACACTTATACTGTCATCTGGTGGTGTCAGAAGAGTATAACATACAATGGAATTTGGAAAAATAAGAATTAGCATGTCACTAAACATTATGTACACGTTTGTGTACTTATGGACTAAGTACATCATATAAAAAGATGATTCTTAGTTTTTATTCTAATTAGGGTCCAATAAGCCCAAATAGCACAGAGAAATGAAAAAAATAAGCATGTACACAAAAAGCTTGGGCCTTAAGAGGTTAAGCAAGAAATATTTTTATTTGAAAATACATTTTCTTGTTTTATGTAATTGTTTTTTTTTATAAAGTAACAGAGTATAAAAAAGATACTCCTTATTTTTCAGAGGGGGGCCAACACAACACACAGCACAGGCTGTTTGTTTCGATTGAAGGCCAGACAACAGGAAAAATGATAACAATAACAGCTAACTTTACATCAAAGAGTACACACAAATTGATGTCAGATCAGGAATAACAGAGTGAAAAATCCAATATTTTTAGAACAGGAATAAAAGACAACTGTGATTTAGGCACAGGAATAAAAGACAACACAGTGAACAGTAAAATAGTTTAAGAACAGTAATAAAAACCCAATGAATATTAAAAGAGTTTAAGAACAGGAATAAAAGAACCAAACAAATGATTAGTAACATTTTTGGGTCCTAGGAGTTGGGACCAGGGGTAATCAGGATGTCCCCAAAAGGCATGTCCTGCTGCACAAGCCTCCTCCTGGATGTCAAATCCTCTACAACACACACAAATATCAACTGTCATCCTCCAAAGCTCATTTGTGCAGATTGTGGCTTATAAACTATATCTGCTTTGTGACATAACTGCTTGTCATATGTCTGGGACATGACCTCACTTCCTGTTTTTAATCTGTTATGTATTTGACCAAAACGTAACAAATAAAATTGATGCAAACAAATCCAGCTTGGATAAGCTCCAAAACCCCCGAAAGGGACAAGTGGTAGAGGAATGGATGGATGGATTGATCACCGAATTGGCCCAAACTCATCTATATCAATATGTCCTCATCCAATTAACATTAACACATAAAATATTAGACCTTGTAAATAATTAGGATGTTATTTCCCTTGTTTACTATTTACCTCTTTGACCAGAGTTGCTAGTTTAATATTCATTTCTGCACAGATATTTGTTATACGGTATTTGCTTGTCAAATGTAGCAACTTTTTTTAGTCCAGCAGATGGCACCATTTTTAAACTGCAACATAGTATCAGTGCAGTGTCAATACAACATACTTGCAAACCCTCCGAAATTCAGCGCCTCTCTCGAAAACCTCCCGGGACAAATTTTCTCCTGAAATTCAGGCGGAGCTGGAGGCCACGCCCCTTCCAGCTCCATGTGGACCTGAGTGAGAACAGCCTGTTTTCACGTCCGCTTTCCCAGAATATAAACAGCGTGTCTGCTCAATGACGTTATAACTGTAGAATGATCGAGGGCGAGTTCTCTGTTTCTTATGTGGGTTTATTGTTAGGCAGTTTCATTAACGTCCTCCCAGTGCGGTAAACACACAACAGCAGCAGTCACGTTTTTGTGTACCGTAAAGCAGTTCGTAGGGAACCTATGGCTCTAGAGCCAGATGTGGCTCTTCTGATGACTGCATCTGGCTCTCAGATAAATCTTAGCTGACATTGCTTAACACGATAAGTAATGAATTCCACTTGTAATCACAGTGTTAAAAATAACGTTCAAAATATAAAACATTTTCATGCATTTTTATGTTGAAGAAGTTGCATTAATTGTAAGAAGTTATTTATCTATTCTTGGTTAGTGTGGGGTTTGCCCTCCTGGGGGTTCTTCAGACCACCAAGCACCGACATGAGAGCCTGTTTCAGGGTTACAATATTGTTTTATTTTCAATAAGTCTCTCAGTTGCTTTCCAGCAATTGTATTTTTCTCTTTTGTTCTTGCTCGCACTCTGGCTCTAACCCCAACCCCGTCTCTCCTCCTGGCTGCTGCTTATAACAGTGTGACAGGTGATTAGATAACAAGGCCCAGGTGGGCCATCTGGGCACCTGTCGCTGATTTCGAGGCCGGTCCTGGTACACCCCGCTTCGCGGCAGGCCCTCAGGTCACGCCCCCTCCACAGTTAGCTTCAGAATAACAATGTTACTACAAAGAATTAGAGACCTATTATACTCTAGAAAGGTTTGTCTTACTTAAAAATGCACGCTTTTAGTTGTGTTCAGTGTTAAAAATATATTATATGGCTCTTACGTAAATACATTTTAAAATATTTGACTTCTTGGCTCACTCAGCCAAAAAGGTTCCTGACCCCTGGTCTGCCGTAAACAGCAATGTTGTGACACTCTTAAACAGGACAATACTGTCATCTACTTTACATGCACCACAACACCTCCGGGCAACTTCAACCCTTTACTAATACCATCCTCCATTCACATCCCATCTCCCCGGATTGTAGATAACCTAATGTAAATAATCGAATGTATTGCTAATGTATATACTTGTTCTTATGCTATCTGAACTCACTATGTTCTGTGCTCGCTGTACATATCCTACTAAGTAAGACCTACACTGTTTCAATGTCCGTTTCTCTGTTGATGCAATTGTTGATGACTGAAGTGTTGATATCAACCAAAACATCCTCATCCCACTCCCCGGATTGTAAATAATTCAATGTATATACTATGATGATTGTGTGATGACTGTATTATGCTGATAGTATATATTTGTACCATGATTTGTTTAACGTGGACCCCGACTTAAACGAGTTGAAAAACTTATTCGGGTGTTACCATATGTACTGTACTGTGCAATCTACTAATAAGTTTTAATCAATCAATCATGCATATGTGACAATAACATCTACGGCTTTTAGAGGGTGCAGTGCACAACTACGCACAAAACAGCTGTAAATATACTCCTCCCCTCTTAACCATGCCCACTAACTCCCGAAATCGGAGGTCTCAAGGTTGGCAAGTATGCAATACAAGCAGTGTCACTAGTAATAGACATTGTTAGAAAGATGACCTTTTATGAAAGTGTCAAGCAGTACATAACATGTATTCATTTTTCTTTTTCTTTTGGATGAGTCATGTCGTACCAAGGAGTTTTTGAAAAACATTGCTGACAGTTCTGCGGTCAGCCTGCGGAGGCAGCAGCGTTTCAAACAAAACAGCAGTCTCCCCCTGCTGCTCCTCCAGGCCTGGCAACAACCTGGAAACAAACATGCATACTCTGTTGATACCACAGACTGCAGCTTTAAAGAGGGACACCATTTTTTTCGAATTTTGTCTATCATTTACAATAATTGTGTGAGACAAAACAAGTATTTTTTCTTTTTTGTGCAGTTTAAATCGAAAAAAAAAAAAGAAGGGATAACAACGCAGGTCATAAAATTTTTTATCTGTTCCACCGATTAAGCTCCAGAACCCTCCAACAACGTTGTATATATTTCATGTAGTAACAGGCACATTCTAAATAACATGTAATATTTACTGTATTGTGTTAGCATGACCAAAACTTCTTTCCTGGGCGAATTGATTTCACAGAGCGCATCAACACGAACGCTACTCCCGTTAATGACTACTAATCATGGCAGACTTCAAGAGAGCCAACAAGGACTACTTTGGGACAAATGGATGATCAGAACCTTCTATTTTTTTAGCCTGAACATACAAAGGATGAGGTACAGATTTTCGACGCTGAGTGATAAGCAGATTTAAACCCAGTACTGCTAAACGTATCATCGACAATATAAGAACATACCGTATTACCTTGAATTGCCGCCGGGGCGCTGATTACCAAAGGCATGCGGTAAAGGCAAGCATGCGCTAATTACTTTAAAACCTCTTCTCACTCCGGCACTTACCAAAGGCATGCGGTAAATTTAGGCCTGCGCTTACAAATTTGAATGTGATGTAATGATAACATCATGAAAAGCACATTTAATTAAAAAAAACGTTATTATGGTCTTACCTTTACTTACAAATGAAGTCCATGCGCAGCTCCTTCTGATAAAAAGCATCGATAACTTGTTTATAGAAGTCTTCCTTATCTTTCTTCAGTTTTAAAAGTCTCTCTGTCTCGATGGAGATCTTCCTTTATTACCACCTGCTTCGATTGAAAGTCCAGTTTAGAAAATTGTTTTATTTTAGATATGTAATCCTCCATGTTAAAAGTGCAAGCGAGAGGAAAAGATAAACGATTGCTGCTCACTCTTGCTGCTTGTTGTCACTTCTTCTGCAGCCGAGTAGTCGCCAGAAGGATCACTAGCGCCCTCTACCACCAGGAGGCGGGAGTCATTTAATGGCTCATATTTGACACACGCAGCTACGGTATATTAATAAAACATAGCTCCTTACTGTGGTTTTTAGCATATTCAATAGTTTGGACCTTTAAATCCTACTGAATAGCTCTTAATCTTCTTCCCTTTATGCAATTTCAAATTATTGGAATCAGCCTCCTTCATTTTGAAAATGATGACAAGTGAAGTTTTACTTGTGACGTGACGAGTTTGACCCGGTGGAAATTCTAGCCATATGCTAATTATTTTGGGAAACTAGTTTAACCCGGCGAAATTCTAGACATGCGCTAATAAAATAATATTTTGCGAAACAAGTTTGACCCGGCGTTAATCCTGAGCTGGGGGTAATGCTAAGCATGCGCTAATTATTTTGCGAAACGAGTTTGACCTTGCAGTAATTCTAGGCAGGTGCATACTATATAGCCGGCGGAAATTCAAGGAAATACGGTAATAAAACAATCACTTACTGTACAATGTCTGCTGTCACTGAAATGCCAACTAATGGGATGTCTATATATTTTAGCACAAGACTTTCACGTTTAGATGATGAATTCATCATAAACCTCAGACAAAAAATTCTGGGAGCAAACAAGCGGCTTCCTAGCAAAGTTCAAAATGGACCAACTTCTCGGCTTATGGTCACAACCTTCTACTATACAAGATTGATAAACTAGCATTATCTTTTACAAACTCACAGGCAATTCAGCAACAGCAGCTTCTTCAGTAGTTATCTTAGTGTTACTAAAAGTAGTTCCTCAGCTTTAGTTCTTATAATAACAATGTCTTTATTGCTTGGTTAATATGCAGGTCACGAGTATTGTTGGTGTTTTTGGATGTTTTAAGAGGAAAAGATCTCCCGTCCAAAGGCAAAACCTAGTAACTCACTTCTAGCTGATTTTGAGAAAACAAAGGAAAACCAATCTATCTTGATGCTGTCTTACAAAGAATTACAAAGTCATCAAACGTATAGATGTTTTCTTGATCTTTCATTTTCTTGCCGATTGAGCCATGGATTGAATATGCTCTCATGAACGTGTGCCCTTTCTCCAAATATTTTATCCCAATCTCGGGTGGGCCCCATTCTGCGTTTGCACATCGGGCAAGAGCCGTGTACGGCGTACAGTTTTTATTTTGACCTTCACAGTTATCTGCCCAAAAGAGTATGCAAGGGGAAGAATCATGAACAATACATTTAATGAAGGTGCTTGCAACGTCCTGGGCCAATCTTCCAAATATCCCCTCGTGCCATAATATCACATAATCAGGTTGACCGTCGGCCCCCATTCGTGCAAATGTCTCATTAAAGACAATAAGGCGACTGACAAAAAAGCTCCGATTGGTCCCTTGAGATACTAGGTTTGTCTGTTTTATCTACGCGGTTATGTGGTAGTTGCTAGGTCCTGCCATGCGCGTAACAGCTTACTTACGGAACAAATTACAATATCGCATACACTAATGTAAAGCATATCACCTAGGAACTCCAAAATTATTATCAGCTCAGTTTTGACCAAAATTGAGTTACTGGGTTTTGCCTTTGGACGGGAGAGATGACTTCATTGTTAGCCGCCTCATATTAGCAGTTTTTTAATCCTTATTTAAACTGCACCAAAAATAGATGTGGGTTCGTCTCACATAGAGATTGTGAATGATAGGCAACGTTCCCCTGAAAAAAGTTTTCCCTTAAGAGGCAAGTGATGATTATTCACCCAACAGACTCCAGCGTTTTCTCTGGCATCATGTCTATCTCCTCATGAATGGCTGGCAGAGTGGGGACAGGTCTGTGCAGGCAGGACACATTAGTCTGAGTGTGTCTACTTCTCCAACTCTTTCCGTGATACTCACCCATCTTGGTCTGACTGGTAAATCACCTCCCGGGGGTTGGACATCTCCAGCAAACCAGAGTCTTAACACAAACACACACACACCCACACACACGTGCACGCGCACACACACACACACATTAAACATGTAATCATCTGCTACATTTGGAATCCCGCTTGCAAATACAAACCCCGTTTCCATATGAGTTGGGAAATTGAGTTAGATGTAAATATAAACGGAATACAATGATTTGCAAATCATTTTCAACCCGTATTCAATTGAATGCATTACAAAGACAACATATTTGATGTTCAAACTCATAAACATGTTTGTTTTTTTTTGCAAATAATAATTAACTTAGAATTTCATGGCTGCAACACGTGCAAAAGTAGATGGGAAAGGGCATGTTCACCACTGTGTTACATCACCCTTTCTTTTAACAACACTCAAACGTTTGGGAACTGAGGAAACTTATTGTTGAAGCTTTGAAAGTGGAATTCTTTCCCATTCTTGTTTTATGTATCGCTTCAGTCGTTCAACAGTACGGGGTCTCCACTATCGTATTTTACGCTTCATAATGCGCCACGCGTTTTCGATGGGAGACAGGTCTGGACTGCAGGCGGGCCAGGAAAGTACCTGCACGCTTTTACTACGAAGCCACACTATTGTAACGCATGGCTTGGCATTGTCTTGCTGAAATAAGCAGGGGCGTCCATGATAACATTGCTTGGATGACAACATATGTTGCTCTAAAGCCTGTATGTACCTTTCAGCATTAATGGTGCCTTCACAGATGTGTAAGTTACCCATGCCTTGGGCACTAATGCACCCCCATACCATCACAGATGCAAGCTTTTGAACTTTGCGCCTATAAAAATCCGGATGGTTATTTTCCTCTTTGTTCCAGAGGACACTACTTTCACAGTTTCCAAATATAATTGGAAATCTGGACTCGTCAGACCACAGGACACTTTTCCACTTTGAATCAGTCCATCTTAGATGATCTCTGGCCCAGCGATGCCGGCGGTGTTTCTGGGTTCTGTTGATAAATGGGTTTGGCTTTGCATGGTAAAGTTTTAACTTGCACTTACAGATGTAGGGACCAACTGTAGTTACTGACAGTGGTTTATGAAGTGTTCCTGAGCCTGTGTGGTGATATCCTTTACACACTGATGTCGGTTTTTGATGCAGTACCGCCTGATGGGTCAAAAGTCAGTAATATCATCGCTTATGTGCAGTCATTTCTCCAGATTCTCTGAACTTTTTTATGAATTTGCAGACCGTAGATGGTAAAATCCCTAGATTCCTTGCAATAGCTCGTTGAGAAATGGTATCCTAAAACTTTTCAACAATTTGCTTATAAAGTGGTGACTCTTACTCCATCCTTGTTTATGAATTACTTAGCATTTCATGGAAGCTGCTATTATACCCAATCATGGCAGCCAACTGTTCCCAATTAGCCTGGGATGTTCCATATAAGTGTTTGATGAGCATTCCTCAACTTTATCAGTATTTATTGCCACCTTTCCACCTTCTTTGTCACGTGTTGCTGGCATCACATTCTAAAGTTAATGATTATTTGTAAAAAAAAATGTTTATCAGTTTGAACATCAAGTATGTTGTCTTTGTAGCATATTCAACTGAATATGGGTTGAAAATGATTTGCAAATCATTGTATTGAGTTTATATTTACATCTAACACAATTTCCCAACTCATAGGGAAACGGGGTTTGTATATTTAAATGTGTTATTTTGGTCTATTTTGTCAGAAAAACTAACATCAGTACGACAGCAAATACATTCTTACGGTCACAGCCGCACCAACGTTGGTAGCAAAGATGTCCCCACTCGTTTAGTTGGCCATACTCTCTCTACACATGACTCTGGTATCTCTTACGTGTGACTGTCATCTACTGGTTACATTTATCACTACACCATGTATCACATAAAATGTATTCGAGGTCTGCAAGCACAACCAGAATTAATACATACGTTAGGTGCACCAGGTTAAAAGGCGCACTGTCAGCTTTTGAGCAAATGAAAGCATTTTAGTGCACCTTTTTATATTAAAAAAGAAATACGGGAATGAGATTTTTCGAGAATTTTTACATTTGAAGGCCTTAAATTCAGATTGCGTTATTAGATTTTAGAAATTTTAAAACCCCGCAGATAACCTATTATAAATACCCGAGGTAGAGTCCACGCCCAGTTTTGCTGCCTCTTCAGGGACCTGCAAGCACATAACTTATCAAACTTCTTGTCCTCCATGCACGCTTCATGTCAAACCTTCGTACCTCAGGCCTCTGTCGTTCGCGCTCGGCCTCGGTCGTGATGCTAGTACACAGTTTCCATCGCAACAGCAGCTCTCCTGGCAGGACTGTAGGCAAAGGCGGGGGGAGGGGGGTCCAGTTTTAAAAACACTATGAAGAACACAATGGGCCTTATTCAGCAACCGTTCTGAAGCTTAAGAGCTAATTTTGTTCTTGAGCCCACTTACAAAGTATTTAAGAAGATTTTTGTATTCGCCAATATTTTCTTAGCTGGGATTTGTTCGTAGTTAAGAAAAAAATCTACGAGTGCTCCAGAGCACTCTTCGGGTGGCCTATTTGTTACAAATTCCCTTACTTCTATTGTCTAATTTTAAATCAATATCATTGATAGATAGAAGTAGATAAAACAGACGTATAGCAAAATGAGCAACATATAGACATTTCAAAGCACACACACACACAATCATTAATTACCGGCGCGCTGATTTAGTGATTGGTGCCTCTTTAAAAGACTCAACTCACACAATGGCAATGCTTTTGCTGCTACTGCAAGATGCCGCAGATCCTGCCCTGGGGAGGGAGCGCATATTTCATGACCATGTCGACCTATTTGCCCGAATACTTTAAGCTACCTCAGCAGTCCCCCCTTTCTTAAACTGTTGTTTTGAAATTATGTATTTTCCCGCGGGATAATATGAATTTCTCTTCTGTTATCTGTTTGTGTTTTCTCCATGTGTTTGATGTTCGCCTTTTCCACCAGAATTGTTCCCTTATTTGGGGAATTAAGGGTGTTTACCTATGCAAATGACGGAAATAAGGGTGTTTACATATGCATATTGGGGAAATAGGGGCTTGCAAATTATAATGCTAACCATTTAGCATTCAGCAACTTAAGAACAGCAGGTGGGAACAATTGGGGCATTTTAAGAACACGTCATGAATTTCAATAGACTCCTCTTGGGAAGAAAGATACAAGGAAAAATTAGTTGAATGGGGACCAATGAATTTAGACTTAGGCCCCGGAAAATCACACCTAACCTTATCCGTGTCCACACACAGTAATGACACCGTTTAACAACCCCTCTCCACCTCCTTCGCAACGCGACCTAGTACGCATGCACGAAAAACACGCACGTCATAGTAACGTCCAATGTTTCTTTGTGTGCAAGTTTTTAGATTAAACTTATCTGAACAATATCCAGTGTTGTGGTATTTCAATTAACTGGAATCCAGTGTGCTGTGGGGCCCTGTTGTAGTGAATCACACCTGATCCATCAGAAATTAATCAAATCTTTAATAAACACGTGAAAGTAAACAATTTGATAAAGAACGTTTTACATCAATCAAACTAGGGATCTAGATAACTGGTCAGGACAATCTTTACTCTTTTGCCTTCACCTTCATTGTCTATTAGTTTTTAGTGACTTTATATACTGTGGACCTAGATATTGAGTCGGCAACATATGGCGGGAAATAACTGATACAGTCTGGTCTGCCAGTCCAAAAGCGTTCGCCGTTTTCCGTAGTCTTGCCTCGAAAGCCAGGTAATACAAAGCATATGCTACCTTTTTTTTAATCACATTCACAGGAGCCCGCAATCTCATTGTCTTTCTTTCGACAAACAGACAAATTTTTTCGCTAAGTAGAACCGCAGCTGAACCGGACATTCCAAAGTTCTTTTGCCGCCTGAGAATTGTTGTATCCGAAATAGCTGCCATCGCTTTCTCTTAATGTATTCATGTGTGATTTCCACAAGCGTCCGTACATGTAGAAGAAAGAGAAACACGGGCATGTCTAGATGACTCTCCATATTTCCAGTGGTTACCTCCGGTTGTTATAGAACCGCTTTATTACAAAGCTGGCTGTGGCGTGTTATTTCTGACGTTACTTCCTGTGTGGGTGTGGTCTTTCTGGCGTCCCTTCCTCTCCGAACTCACTTTGTAAATGATCAATGAGTCCATACAAAGTTAAGTGCCGGAGATTCAAAAATGACACGGCTGACTTACCCGTGTAGAAATGTGTCCGAGGAGGGGGACCTTAAACGCTGGTTTACTGTGGCTGAAATGGGGCTTAGGCTGGGGCTGGGCAATATGGCCTTTTTTAAATGTCGCGATATTTTTAGGCCATATCGCGATACACAATATACATCTAAAAATTTTGCCTTAGTCTTGAATTAATACTTGATGCATATAATCACAGCAGTATGATGATTCTATGTGTCACGTCTATGGGATCTTGTTTTATTTTGGTCATGTTCGGTTTTGTTTTTTGGACACTCAGTTCCTGTTCCTGCACTTCCTTGTTTGCTTTGTTTGCTAACTCATTAGTTTTCACCTTGTCCTCATGTCACGCCCCTGTTCTCATGTCTCACACCTGTTTGCAATTATCTATTATTTAAACCGGAAGTTGCCAGGAAGTCAGCCTGGCGACTTTACCCCTACTCCCTTCACGCCATGCCATGCCTGCTAATCACTCTGCCCATAGTTTCCCTCCTGCTCATGCCACAGAAGTTTTTTATTTTATTTTTTTAAGTCAGTTGTTGAGTTGTTTTTTTGTCTATAGTCATGCCATAGTGCTAGTTTTTTTTTTCTAGTCAAGTTTGTTCTCCGCCATTGTGCGCGCCTTTTTGTTTGCTTTCTTTTTTTGTAGTTTATCAAAAATAAATATGTACTTATACTCACGTCTTGCTCGTGCCAACTTTCCTTTGCCTAGGAAACACAATCCAAACCCCAAAGTCCACGGTTTGACACTGTGTCTCCATTAAAACATTCTTGTTCATACTGCATTGTAATATGCTCATTTAAAACTTTCATCCAGAGAAGGAAATCACAACTAAAAAAAATAAAAAAATAACTATCTTTTTCATACGGTGTTGATCTGGAAATGTTTGCCTCGGCACTTTGGTGGTGTGGGCGTGTGGCACCGAACAGAGATGTTGACATGCGGAGTAAGCACTCTTCATTCTCTAGCAGGTTACTTTTCAAATGATGCTACATATTAGCAGTAACACTACTTTTTGTAGCAACGCTTGTGCCCCACACTTGACAAATTAAAGTTGACTATTTGACATATTCCCACTTGAAGCCAAACCACCGCCAGACGATGGACTCCCTGCTGTTTTTCTTGGGAATTAATTATTCCTTCATTTGTTACCAGATTCGCACCATCTTTCTCTCGTATTACCACTCGCACGGCTGCGCTAGCATCACAGCTAACGTTACCCATGCTGCTCCCTATCTGCTCCGCGAGGGCGTATACGTATGTGACATATGACGTGACAATATGTGACGTGTGTAAGAAGGTGCGCTTGCTCTCTGTGAGAAGGAGAGACAAGAGCGAGGAGAGCCTCTAGTGTAATGCCCGCAGCTAAAAGCAACTGTGTGAGAACGTATACTCGAATATCACAACCTCGTCATTTTTTAAATCGCACAGAGACAAACCCGCGATATATCGAGTATATAGATATATCGCCCAACCCTAGCTTAGGCTAAATAATTATTTGTTTAAGGGGTTAAACGACTTAGTGTAGACATAGCCTTAATCTCAGTGTATCTACAAAGCAAATAAACTTTGTGTCACAGCCCATCTAGGATTAAACAAAAACAACATGAACAACATGTATCAACTATCCCATTCGTCATTTCCATATATTAATCCTGTGCTAACTCAATTAACTATACAAACTGTGGCACAAACTTTTCAAAAGGGTTCAGTTACTTCTGGCCTTCTAGGCATCACTGTGTATTGATAGAAAAATAAACGCTGTGCAATGTGTGAATCATTTTAACAAACTAAAAATGAAAACTTAAAATGCAAATAGTATTGCAGTAAATCACACACTGTTCAATTTCTTTAAATTTGCACAGAATACATAAATTTTCACAGAACTACATCAATGTGCAGTCTCTCATGCAGCATTTCAAGTGGTGATCTTTATTTGACTTGTTTGTTTAACATTGGTTTGAAGGCGAGCTCCGCTTTTCCGTGTACCTCTTGCTTGTATAAACTATTTGCTTGCCTAACACAATTGCTACTGCACCATCCAGTGGACACATTTGGAACAGCAGTTTCTTTCATTTAAAAATGCAGCTCACTTTTACACTTAGCAAATTCGTCTCGCAGGCCGGATTGAACTTGTCAACGGGCCCGATCCGGTGACCGGGCCGCATTTTTGACATTGCTGTGTTAAACACGTAGTGTGAACCAACTGATACATGGATAAGGGTTAGACTTAA
The DNA here is from genome assembly GCF_033978795.1 of Nerophis ophidion. NCBI lineage: Eukaryota > Metazoa > Chordata > Actinopteri > Syngnathiformes > Syngnathidae > Nerophis > Nerophis ophidion. Next base: position 46,955,568 of record NC_084625.1, read on the forward strand.
ATTAACACTACTTGTTCCTACTCCTTTCGTACATGTTTAATCGTGAAAATAGTCTTGTGTGTTTATCCTGAAAGTGGTGGTGTGTTTTATCAACGTTCCTTAAAGGGGAACATTATCACAATTTCAAAAGGGTTAAAAACAATAAAAATCAGTTCCCAGTGGCTTGTTGTATTTTTTTAAGTTTTTTTTCAAAATTTTACCGGTCTCGGAATATCCCTAAATAAAGCTTTAAAGTGCCTTATTTTCGCTATCTTCGAAACCACTATCATTTCCCCGTGACGTCACACAGTGCTGTCAATGTAAACAAACAATGGGAATACCACAGCAAGATATAGTGACATTAGCTCGGATTCAAACTCGGATTTCAGCGACTTAAGCGATTCAACAGATTAGGCATGTATTGAAACAGATGGTTGGAGTATGAAAGTATTGAAGAAGAAACTGAAGCTATTGAGCAAATAGCTATTGACGCTATTCATAGCCATAGCATGGCCGAATAGCTGCGTTAGCATCGCCGGTAAAATGTGCGGACCAAACGATCAGGACTTTCGCATCTTTTGACACTGGAGCAACTCAAATCCGTCGATTGGTAAGTGTTTTTTTCCCCATTAAATGTGGGTGGAAAGAAATGTAATATAGTTGCAAATGCATCTCCAGGTTATCCATACATCTCTGTACCATGTCTGCTTTAGCACCGCCGGTAAATAGCATGTTAGCATCGATTAGCGTAGCATGTTAGCATCGATTAGCTGGCAGTCTACATCAACAAAACTCACCTTTGTGATTTCGTTGACTATCGTTGCAAATGCATCTGCAGGTTATCCATACATCTCTGTGCCATGTCTGCCTTAGCATCGCCGGTAAAATGTGGAGACACTCCAGCACATTCAATGGGGGTCTGGCGGCAGACACTTTCGCATCTTCGGGCCAGTGGTGCAACTTGAATCCCTCCCTGTTAGTGTTGTTACACCCTCCGACAACACACCGTCGAGGCATGATGTCTCCAAGGTTCCAAAAAATAGTCAAAAAAACGGAAAATAACAGAGCTGAGACCCGGTGTTTGTAATGTGTAGAAAATGAAAATGGCGGGTGTGTTACCTCGGCGACGTCACATTCCGACGTCATCGCCTCTAGCGCAATAAACAGAAAGGCGTTTAATTCGCCAAAATTCACCCATTTAGAGTTCGGAAATCGGTTAAAAAAATATATGGTCCTTTTTCTGCACCATCAAGGTATATATTGACGCTTTCATAGGTCTGGTGATGATGTTCCCTTTTAATTTAGTTACAAGCTCTCTGAAAGCTGCTGTCATAGAAGACCAAAAAAACTGTTTAATGGAGTGTACATTTTAGTAATTCATCTAGAAGTTCACGAAATTGTCGTTAAAAATACATTGACATTCCCTCAAACAATTCTCTTTTGCCTGCAAAAATAAATTTTTCTGTGCTCAAAATCTGCCTCTGCGACCTCAAAATCAAGGCAAAATTATTACCCCACACAAGAAAAGGTCAATACTAGCTTAGTTTTCCTGCTGTATTCCTTATAAAAGAAAAGCGCAGAATCCTGTACTATTACTAAAGCAGTATTCTATCACATCGCAATGTGAGCTTCCCAGTCGCAACTAGTTTGCATTAAAAGCACAGCCAGAAATGTACACGGAAAGCAGTCAACCACAGGTGAACATGCAAAGGAAACACTGTTAGCAGGAAAAGCGAGGTTACACAGGAAGTAATGAACTGAGGTGTGCAATCAGTGACTGTCTGAAATGCAGCGCCGCAAAATCGGTAGGACAGAGAATTGACAAACTAACACAAAACACGGAAGAAATATACAAAGCCAAAACAGTCATTAAGGATCATGACAAAAACATCCTCATCTTAACTTAGAATGTTATGTGACAAAACAAATGTGTGTATTCATTCATAATAAATTTGAATAATATTGACTTAACAATGTTTACATTAGGACAAGACCCAATACAAAAAGAGCAAAAAAGAAATGGTCCCCAGGACCACATTTTGGACCCCACTGTTCTCGAGAAACTAATATGAACAGATAGCAGACTGAGGCTCCATTCGAGCTGAATAAACCAACAAACTAGAAAAAACCCTTTCTGTTTAATTCTTAGCCAAATTCAAAAGGACTGAGCTCTTGAATCGTGTCACACTGACCGTTACAAGGTGCACCAAGCAACTCGCCAGCTGTTTTCATCCGTTGAGACACAGGCGGGAGGAATGATGGGGCTCTGGTCCCTATCAGAGGGTCATCAATCTGCCTCTTAAACGTTTCCCAGTGGATCTGCGTTTCCGGGTCAAAGAAGATCAGCTGCCTCTTCCTCTTCCGCTTTGGCACCTCCCTTCCTGGGAGGGGCGCAGCCTGGAACGGGAAGAATATTAGGGGGAATTGACAGTGATACATAACTAATAACAAGGCAGTATTATGCTGACTTGTAGATGAATAAATACCTAAATCTACGAGAATCAACAAAAATGGATTGGAATCAATTTAATCCGTGATTGGCTCTCCCAGAACAGCCCCGTTATACATTAAATATGACTTTTAAAAAGAAAAACAAACTTTTAGATAAATATTGTTTTGACAAAAATACAATTGGTAATACAAACAACTAAGAAAAAGCAGTTCATTGAATGTACCGTAACTGGATGAACTACGAAACAGCAGTTCTTTGAATGTAACAGGATAAGTAGATGGAAAATTCCCACAGTCTAACAACTACCATGAACGCATCACCTGTATTTTGTTATACAGTCATTTTATGTAAAGCATACAACTTTTCAAGGAGACTTTCAAGGACTTTGAAATCCGTTTGTTTGTTTTGTTTGGCATTGTCCCATCTCATTACATCCAACATGATTGTACAAAAAGCCGAGTTACCAAAGAGGATGAGATTCCTACTTATGCAATCTCCCACAGACAGTGTTGTGGTCGGGAAGAGTTGACGCTTTTCAGGCGATGTGCTTGGAAAGTTACTAGGTGGGATGGGGAGGACATGTCCGCAGACCTAGGTCAGTGGTTCTCAACCTTTTGTCAGTGATGTACCCCATGTGAACATTTTTTTTTTTTAATTCAAGTACCCCCTAATCAGAGCGAAGCATTTTTGGTTGAAAAAAAAGAGATTAAGTAAAATACAGCACTATGTCATCAGTTTCTGATTTATTAAATTGTATAACAGTGCAAAATATTGCTCATTTGTAGTGGTCTTTCTTGAACTATTTGGGAAAAAAAAAGATATAAAAATAGCCCTGCGATGAGGTGGCGACTTGTCCAGGGTGTACCTCGCCTTCCGCCCAATTGTAGCTGAGATAGGCGCCAGCGCCCCCCGCGACCCCAAAAGGGAATAAGCGGTAGAAAATGGATGGATATAAAAATAACCAAACTTGTTGAACAATAAACAAGTGATTCAATTAGAAATACAGATTTCTACACATAGAAGTAATCATCAACTTAAAGTGCCCTCTTTGGGGATTTTATTAGAGATCCATCTGGATTCATGAACTTAATTCTAAACATTTCTTCATAAAAAAAGAAATCTTTAACGTCAATATTTATGGAACATGTCCACAAAAAATCTAGCTGTCAACCCTGAATATTGCATTTCTTTTCACAGTTTATGAACTTTCATTCATATTTTGTTGAAGTATTATTCAATAAATATATTTATAAAGGATTTTTGAATTGCTGCTATTCGTACAATATTTTAAAAAAATCTCACGTACCCCTTGGCATACCTTAAAGCAGTGGTCCCCAACCACCGGTACCGGGCCGTGGCGCGATTGGTACCGGGCCGCAGAAGAACTTTTTATAAAAAAAATTAAAAAAAATAAAAAAATTTTTTATCAAATCAACATAAAAAACACAATATACACTTACAAATAGTGCACCAACCACAAAAAACTCCCTTTTTCATGACAAAAACGTCCCTTTTTCATGACAAAGAAAAAAAAAGGACACCCCTCCCAGGCCGCGGGACAAATTATTAAGCGTTGACCGGTCCGCGGATACAAAAAGGTTGGGGACCACTGCCTTAAAGTACCCCCAGTTGAGAATCACTGTGCTAGAGAATGAAGAAAATTTCATAACGTCCGTAGTAACCTACCACATAGCGAAGGATGAATACTATTTGATTTCCTATTATGCAGCTCATTTTTATTTGACACTTAAAATGTCTCTGACAATCTTGCCCTTTCTGTTTTGTAAATGGCATGAACATTTGTGCCACTGCTTAATAACTGTTTAATAAATACAGTTTTGGTCAATTGACCTAATTGTGATTTCCTTCTCTGCATGAAAGTTTCAAAGTAGCATATATTAATGCAGTATGAAGAAGAATGTTTTAATGTAGACACATAGAATCATCATACTGCTGTGATTATATGCATCAAGTGTTAATTGAAGGCCAAGGCAAAATATCGAGATATATATCGTATATCGCGATATGGCCTAAAAATATCGAGATGTTAAAAAAAGGCCATATCGCCCACGTAATGTGAACCGTATGAAAACCAAGGTACTACTGAATAGGTACTGTCCTCTGATTTTTATGTATGCTGCCCTCAGTGTTAAATGTGGTTTTGGCAGGGATCTTTGTTCTATTCTACAGTATATTTATGATTGTTAAAGCCTTGCTGAAACAACAAATGCCTAGAATGTGTTACGTCACCGTGAGCCTTAGTAAAATCACAGTTAAGGAAGTCCCAGCAAAACTTTATTCAGACCACACGGCCTCCTTGGGTTCGTACCTCTAAGTCGGCAACTAGCTCTGCAGCGGCAGGGGTGGAGACTGGGGTTAGCTCCTGAGCAATGGTTGGAGGGATCTCTAGGGTCTTATCCTGTGGGTGCAAGATGGTGTCCTCTGGCAATCTAAACAAAAGGTAAATTGTCAATCTGAGTGTGTGCACGCATTAACTGGTGATTGTCTTTTGGGTTTACTCAGGAATGGTTCGTGGTGGCTCTGCATCCATCTCTTGCTCCCTCTCTCTAACCTCTCTTTCAGCAGGAGCTCCCCCCTGTCTTTCCACAACTGCATTTACAAAAAAAAAAAGAAAACAAACAAGAAGTTAGCAGAACTTCTTCTTAAGCGTCTCCTGACATGGAGGAACTGTGACTAACCCTCAAAGAAGTTGTCAGGTTGCTCCTCCAAATGGGCAAGTGTAGCTTCCAGGTTGGCTTCTAGGTCTGGACCTTCAAACTGCCAATAAAGAAGCAATGTTTTAATACTTTACTGCAGGAAAGTCAAACGTCCAAACTTGCATGGGGTAAGAGGAATTGGACGCCCCAGCATACAACACCACAGAAGCCCACACACGCACATTCCAAAGGACCTCAGTCTTCTCGAGATATGTAGGCGACCGTGGCCCTTCTTGTACAGGGCGTTTGAGTTGTGACTGAAGTCAAGTTTATTGTTGAGGTGAGCATCCAGGTATTTAAATGAGCTCACTATTTATATCTTTAATCCCTGGATGTGGTGTTGCTGACCGCCGGAAGTCAATCACAAGCTGTTTTGTCCTACTGGTGTTCAAATGTCTTACAGCCACACTGCGGAAAGGACAATTACCGTAGGTCTTTTCTACCCACATCCATAAGAATTTACAACGGACTCATCTGTTTTTTTCCGCATGTGCAATATGGGTGATAAGACAGTGTTTTGCTTTATCATATTTAGCTATACATAGTGTTATCATTTATACGCAATTTGTATTATTTATTATTACTTTAGTTTTGATTAAGTTTTTACTTTTGTTACTCTATGTAAAAATCTGCACTGCAACCACATAATTTCCCCATTGTGGGATGAAAATAAGTCTATCCTATCCTATACAGCAGTGGTCCCCAAACTACGGCCCACGGGCCAAATACGGCCTGCCAGCGTCCAAAATCTGGCCTGCCAGCGCCCAAAATCCAGCCCACGTGTAGTACCAAGTAAAAAAAAAAAATATATATATATATATATTTTTTTTTTTTGTTATTATTTTTTTAATCTGTTCTTGACATTGAGAATCGACAATCCTTTATTTGTCCGTTCCAACATGTAAAAGACAAATAAGAACTGAAATTTCATTTTCGGCACAGTCCCGCTAAGAGCAGACATACAAGAGGGGGGGACAAGACGAGACCGCCAACGGATCAGCCACTTACGGCGCTCCCATTCATCAATCCATTTTCTCCCGCTTGTTACTGAGTCTCCTTGGCAGATACGGCACGCCAGCGTCCAAAATCCGACCCGCGAGTAGTCCTGGCTAAAAAGTAAACAAAAATTTTATTTATTTTTTGATTATCATTTTTTTTTTTAATCTGTCTTTTCTCGCCCATCCTACAATCCATTCTCTACCGCTAGTTACTTGGTCTCCTAGGCAGATAAGGTACGCCACCATCCAAAATCCGGCCCGTGGGTAATACCAAGTTAAAAAAAAAAACTATATATATATATATATATATATATATATATATATATATATATATATATATATATATATATATATACAGTTTATTATTATTTTTTTTTAATCTTTCCTTTTTCGCCCATCCAATTCATTTTCTACCGCTTGTTACTGGGTCTCTGAGGCAGATAAGGCACGCCAGCATCCAAAATGCAGAAAATAATTTCGCCGCACCTTGTGTGCGTGACAATCATTGGTACTTTAACTTTTAAAATCCGGCCCGCGGGTAGTCCCGGCTAAAAAAAAAAAAAAAAAAAAAAAAAAAAAGTTTTTTTTTTATATATTTTTTTAAATCCGTCCCTTTTCGCCCATCCATCAATCCATTTTCTACCGCTTGTTATTGGTTCTCCTAGCCGCTCAAGCAAATCATATTGTCTAAAAATTTTCCCAGCGGTAACGGGACGTCATCATGCTTGCGCCACAAAGGCAGCAAGTGCGCGATCTTTCAGTCAATTAGTGCACGAGTGGGGAAAAATGACGAAATCGTTGGGGTAAAATAAATTGGACTCAGAGTGTAGAGTTTTTAAACATCAGTGGACATATGACATTTGTTCAGTTTAAGGAAAGACTGTTTAGATCGGGGGTCTCAAACTCAATTTACCTGGGGGCTACTGGATGCAGAAACTGGGTGAGGCTGGACCGCATGAAAAGATTTCTTAAAAAATCTAACATGCACTTTTTAATTAATTTACCTTCTATGAGTGGCTTTCCTGCCCTAGCAACATACTTGCCAACCCTCACAATTTTTCCGGGAGACTCCCGATTTTCAGTGCACCTCCCGACAATCTACCGGTGCAACCATTCTCCCGAATTTGTCCCAATTTTCACCTGGCCGACATTATTAAGGGCGTGCCGTGACTGCACTGCCTTTAACATCCTCTACAACAGTGGTTCTCAACCTTTTTTCAGTGATGTACCCCCTTTGAACATTCTTTTAATTCAAGTACCCTCTAATCAGAGCAAAGCATTTTTGGTTGGAAAAAAAGAGATAAAGAAGTAAAATACAGCACTATGTCACCGGTTACTGATTTATTGCTCATTTGTAGTGGTCTTTTGTGAACTATTTGGGAAAAAAAGATATACAAATGACTAAAAACTTGTTGAAAAATTAACAAGTCAGTCAATTATAAATGAAGATTTCCACACATAGAAGTAATCATCTACTTAAAGTGCCCTCTTTGGGGATTGTAATAGAGATCCATCTGGATTCATTAACTTAATTCTAAACATTTCTTCACAAAAAAAGAAATCTTTAACATCAATATTTATGGAACATGTCCACAAAAAATTTAGCTGTCAACACTGAATATTGCAATGTTGCATTTCTTTTCACAGTTTATGAACTTACATTCATATTTTGTTGAAGTATTATTCAATAAACCTATTAATAAAATATTTTTAAATTGCAATTTTTTAGAATATTTAAAATAATCTCACATACCCCATGGTATACGTTCAAGTACCCCCAGGGGTACGCGTATCCCCATTTGAGAACCACTGTTCTACAACATGTCATCGCGTCCGCTTTTACATCACACAACCAGCGTGCCGGCTCATTAACATGTCGTATGCGGCTTCTTCAAATATACGTAAGTGACTGCAAGACATACATGCTCAACAGCCATACAGGTCACACTGAGGGTGGCTGTATAAACAACTTTAACACTGTTACAAATAAATGCCACACTGTGAACCCACACCAAACAAGAATGACAAACACGTTTCGGGAGAACATCCGCACCCTAACACAACTTAAACACAACAGAACAAATACCCAGAACACCTTGCAGCCCTAACTCCACCGGGCTACCATATACACCACCTCAACCGACGCAAGTAGGGGGTTGAGGTTGGGGGTGGGGGGTTTGGTGGTACCGGGGGTGTATATTGTAGCTCGGAATAGTTAGGGCTGCATGGGATTCTGGGTATTTGTTCTGTTGTGTTTATGTTGTCTTACGGTGCGGATGTTCTCCCAAAATGTGTTTGTCATTGTTTGGTGTGGCTTCACAGTGTGGCGCATATTTGTAACAGTGTAAGTTTTCTTACAGCCACCCTCAGTGTGACCTGTGTAGCTGTTGATCAAATATGTCTTGCAATAACACACATGCGTCTCACACAGCCAGATACATCATGTAACTGGGCTTGCACGCTGTTTGTACAGGATGTAGGTGGCGCTAAAGACAGTGCCATCATGGCACCCCCTGAATATTGTAGTTTGGGAGAAAATCGACAGGAATTCTAGAGAATGGATGCCCTGAAACTTGGGAGCGTTGGCAAGCATGACGCTGTCAAGTGCCGTTCATGCGTTCATATTAAACTCACGGGCCGCACTAGCATTAAATTGTCATATCAAGGTGCGGTATGTATGTATTAATATATGTATATATATATATATATATATATTTGGCAGTTGTTGGCATCACTATCACTACCTTGCGACAGTTGACATGTCTACCGCAGAAGAAGGAAGGATATTTTGTCTGATGCCAAAGCTTTGAAGGTGAATGGCATTTCCTTTGCTCTTGTCTTTTATATGTATTATATTTTTTGACCAAAATCTGCTAAATATCAACAAACTGACCGGTTTTCTGGGTCAGTGTGCAATGTATGTTGCCAATTACTTAAGCGGGAATATTTTAGTAAGAACACAGTGGACAACAAACCGATGATTTGATGGACTAAACTAACACAGGTTGTCACCATAAACAGGTTCCACAATATAAGTATTGTGACAACTGTCAGGCATAACGGTAATAGCATGGTGCTGGGTTACACGTGTGCTGCCGACACAGGGCAGCTCCGATTCATTGAGGCAAAACATGAATTATATGATAAGCTGTGACAGTGTGAAGCAGAACATGATCCACTCCATTCATGGCGGTTTTCCAACACCTTCAAGTTGGTGCCCGACTGAGAAAGTAGAAGACAATAAAAGCAACAAGTATTCATAGTGGTACCACTAGTTTGTGTTTTACCTGCGGGGAAGGAGGAGGGTCATTTAGGGTGAGGGTTTGATGAAGAGACCAAATAAATATTTTTTGATTACAATGTATACCTAATGTTGTGACCAGTGAGTGTGCTTTGTACCTCTGTGGCAGGGACAGTAAACAGCTCCGTCTCTTTCATGGTGATACTTTCCCGAGACGCAGTGATTGCTGCTGGAAAAAACATGTTTGTTAATGCAAAGAAGATGTGCAGTATTATAGCTGATGGCTGTTAGTCATTAAGGTGTCAAGTCATGTGCTTCCCGTCTTTATCTTGAAATGAGAACATTTCAGTCACCACTTAGCCTTGCAGCATTGATTGTTGGTCAACAAAGTCATTTCACGTATGTACACAGGATTTTTGACTGCTCTACGGCTGCCTTACTTTAAACTACACAATGCAACACCACGGTAACCTCAACTCAACCTTAATAGGGACAGACCTGCCAAAAGTTGGTGTTTGCAATCGAGTAGATTTAAATGCCTTTTGGTATAATGAGCCATCTTCATACAGTGCATCAGGAGAGTATTCACAGCACTTATCCTTTTTCCACATTTTATGTTACAGCCTTTTTCGAAAAAGAAAAAAACAGTTTTTGTCTTCAAAATAAATTCTACACACAATACCTCATAATGACAATGTGAAAAAAAAATTATTTTTATTTTTTTGCAAAAGTATCACAAGTAAATAAGTATTCACAACCTTTGCCGTGAAGCTGAAAAGTGAGCTCAGTGCCATTCCTGTTTCCACTGATCATCCTTGAGATGTACCTACAGCTTAATTGGAGTCCATCTGTGGTAAATTAAGTTATTTTGGGAATGATTTGGAAAGACACACACCTGTCTATAAAAAATGTCCCACCTTCAACCATCAAGTCGAAGGAATTTTCTGAAGACTTCCGAGATAGGATTGTCTCAAGCCACAAATTAGGGGAAGGGTACAGAAAAATATCTGCTGCCCTAAAGGTCTCAATGAACACAGTGGCCTACATTTTCCGTAATTATAGGACGTTTGGAATCACCTGGACTCGTCCTCGAGCTGGCCGTCTGTCTAGACCAGGGGTGCCCAGACTTTTTCTGCAGACGAGCTACTTTTCAATTGACCAAGTTGACGAGATCTACCTAATTTATATTTATTTATTTATGAAAGATACATCTTTGTTAACAAGTTAATGGTGTTTAATGATAATACAAGCATGTTTAACACATATAGATTCATTTCTTTCATGAAGACATGAATACAAGTTGGTGTATTACCTGATTCTGATGACTTGCATTGATTGGAATCAGACAGTGGTGCTGATAACGTCTGCATTTTCAAATGAAGGAGAAAAAAAGTCCTCCTTTCCGTCCAATACCACATGAAAGTGGTTGGATTTGGCATCTCATTTGTCCAACTTGCATACTCTTTTTTTAAACACTTTGTTAAGAGAGTAGCATATGTGTGTGTGGTCCTTTGATGTGTGACAGCAGGTGAGTGATGTCAGTGAGTGTGTGGGCGAGAGAGGAGAGGGAGCGGTCGCTGAGGGCGGGGGAGTGGCTAGTGTTTTTGTGTGGGATTTTGACTGGTTGCAAGACGTAAAATAAAAAGCCACGATTTGCAACTAATCGCTGGACGTCAATTTGCCCTGGAGTCTGGAAATTGTGAAGACCCACTGCCGGGTAAAGTGAAGGGTGTTGCCCCGAGAATCTATCGGCCCTGGAGAAGTGTCTCCCCTGTGCTCCTTGACTACGGTCTAGGCGCCGGAAGCAGGAAAGGTGCAACAACTTTATCAATCAATCAATCAATCAATGTTTACTTATATAGCCCTAAATCACTAGTGTCTCAAAGGGCTGCACAAACCACAACACAAACCACTACGACATCCTCGGTAGGCCCACATAAGGGCAAGGAAAACTCACACCCAGTGGGACGTCTGTAATATATTGGCATCAAACTCCGTAGCTTGCTAGCTTGTGCACGCTAGCTTTCTGAGACTCTTATTTTGTTAGCACAGGCAGGATGAAGCTTTTATGGTGAAGACAGGAACTGTGCAGTCGGTCTTTAGAGTTTTGACAGCAGGTACGGCCCATAAGTCTGTTGAAATAAAAAGTGTTTCTCTCTGTCCTGTCAGTGATTGTTTTCTTAATAATGAGCTCGCAGCAGCCAGCGTCATCTCATAAGATCCTCGGGTGCCGAGAATGTCAAACAACTGACGAAAGTGAAGTCTTTGTGAAGATTGATGATTGCTCATTTTTATGTCTATTTTTTTTTATGTCTGGCTTGCGATCGACTTAACACACCCTCCGCGATCGACCGATAGCTCGCGATCAACGTAATGGGCACCCCTGGTCTAGACTGAGCGATCGGGGCAGAAAGCCTTGAGTCAGGGAGGTGACCAAGAACTCTTTCAGAGCTACAGTATTACTCTTTGGAAAACCATCCCTGCAGCAATCCACCAATCCGTCCTGTATATGGCCAAGTTTGTCAAAATGCACCTAAGCGACTTTAAGACAATGAGGAGTGCTGGGCGAAACGGACAATATCCCACTATTTTTAGGACGAATTGAGATATACAATACACATCGATATTTTTTTTCTTTAAAGTTGAGTGTTTAGTTTAACTTAACACCACATTAGTGTTACTACCAGCCGTTCCGAAACTTATTTTTTTAAAGATAATTAATTACAGTTACTTGCTACTTAACCAAAAAAGGAGATTAATTAATAATGTAAGTACTCTTTAATAAACGTAATTAATTACTAGGGAAATAAATTAATGCGTTGATAAAAAAAAAAAAGAACTTTATATGTCATACGCAGTTGACAGAAGTTTATGAGAGCAGCGTGTGCGTGCCTTCAAAATGTGGCGTCTGTTGCCAAGCGACGTGTGAAGTCAGTGAGGTTTTCTGCAGGACGATATTTTTTAACTCAAGCAGTAAGCAACAACAGTTTGTGTGCTCTTCTGTTAAATCGTTTTTACCGGCTTATGTTATCTCTGGTAAATCATAAGGAGTCGCCGTAGCTACGGTAAAGGTACATCGGCTCTACGCCAAGTCGAATGCGCAGCAGCGACTCCGGATGTGTACCAGACCTTACCTGCGCATTACCTGCCGGGCCCCTGGGCGGCGGCGTGCCGCCACACCACTTGCAAACATTAGTAACAAAGACAAATCAAAAAAGTGGGTTTAGCATGGTCGGTGTAGGCGGTGTTTAGCGGGGGCTTCGTGGAAATGTGGCCTTTCTTTACATTTTATTGGCACTATTACTGTACTATAACTCCAGCTGTCATCTCTACCATACTTTTTACTGCCTTGCCGTGTGCAGCTTCTTTTTTTGTGAATTATGCCTGTAAGTTCTGCGATCTCTGGCCGAGGGAAATCCGATAAGCCAAGTACGGATCCAGATACCATGGAGGAGTCCGTCGTCGACTCGGCCCTTTTTAAGAGGATAAGTCAGAAGATGGACGAAATTCGAACCGACATCCTCGACATTCTTAAATCTGTTGTCAGTACTCTCCAAGCTTTTGGACATTTGTCTGGTTACAAATTGAAATTGGGTAAAAGTGAAATATTTCCTATAAATTCTGCTGCTAAGAAATATACTCTGCATAATTTTCCCTTTAAAATTGTCATGCAAAGTTTCACATACTTGGGTGTCCAAGTCACACCCTTATAGAGTTTTGTAAAGCCAACTTTATTCCACTTTTGTCCAGACACGGGGGATATTTTGATTGCTGGTCCTTACTTAATATACCTACAGTGGCTCGTGTCAACTTTGTTCAAATTAATTTACCTCCACAATTTTCCTATTTGTTCCAGTGTATAGCACTTTTTGACCATCAGTGCTTCTTTCGTAAATTAGTCAAGATTTTAGACCTCATTTGGGATTAAAAAAAAAGGCTCACAGATTACGTAACAATATTTACAGAGACCCAAATTGTTAGGAGTATTAGCACTACCAACCCTTAGGTTTTACTACTGGGCCACCAACATTAGAATTCTGAAATTGATGCAGCAATATGAAGTATTTAATTCATTTTCTGTTATGGCTAAGTCAAGTAAATCAGTATCTCTTGGGGCTCTGGTACAATCTTCCATCCACTCTTTTCTGTAGGTTAGGAACTTACCGACTGACATTTTTAAATGCTTCATTGATTTCACTTCCGGCCTTAAAAGGATCAATTTTCATATTTACAATATTTTTTTTAGGCCCTTAGTCTCTGGATTCAATTAAGTCACATTGTGAGAGAAACTTTAGGATGACTCTGTGCACCAACTGGCCGAAGATAGGTGTTCCAAGTTTGTGGCATCGTATTCAAAAAGACTTGAGGCTGTATGAGCAAATGTTGTGAATACTTATGTACATGTGCTTTCTTAGTTTTTATATTTAAATATATGAATAATATACAAGTATATTCCATAATTTTAATAAAATAATAATCACAATTACAAACCCCGTTTCCATATGATTTGGTAAATTGTGTTGGATGTAAATATAAACGGAATACAAGGATTTGCAAATCCTTTTCAACCCATATTCAATTGAATGCACTACAAAGACAAGATATTTGATGTTCAAACTTATAAACTTTTTTTTTTTTTTTGCAAATAATAATTAACTTAGAATTTTATGGCTGCAACACGTGCCAAAGTAGTTGGGAAAGGGCATGTTCACCACTGTGTTACATTACCTTTTCTTTTAACAACACTCAAACGTTTGGAAACTGAGAAAACTAATTGTTGAAGCTTTGAAAGTGGAATTCTTTCCCATTCTTGTTTTATGTAGAGCTTCAGTTGTTCAACAGTCCGGGGTCTCCGCTGTCGTATTTTACGCTTCATAATGCGCCGCACATTTTCGATGGGGGACAGGTCTGGACCCGTACTCTTTTTTTTTTTTTTTTCGAAGGCACGGTGTTGTAACGCTTGTCTTGCTGAAATAAGCAGGGGCGTCCATGATAACGTTGCTTGGATGACAACATATGTTGCTCCAAAACCTGTATGGACCTTTCAGCATTAATGGTGCCTTCACAGATGTGTAAGTTACCCATGCCTTGTGCACTAATACACCCACATACCATCACAGATGCTGGCTTTTCAACTTTGCGCCTATAACGCCATTGTTCTGGAGGACACCACGTCCTCTGTTTCCAAATATAATTTGAAATGTGGACTCGTCAGACCACAGAACACCTTTCCACTTTGCATCAGTCCATCTTAGGTGAGCTTGGGCCCAGCCAAGCCGGCGGCGTTTCAGGATATTGTTGATAAATGGGTTTGGCTTTGCATAGTAGAGTTTTAACTTGCACTTACAGATGTAGCGATCAACTGTAGTTACTGACAGTGTTTTTATGAAGTGTTTGAGCCCATGTGATGATATCATTTTACACACTGATGTCGGTTTTTGATGCAGTACTGTCTGAGGGATCAAAAGTCCGTAATATCATCGCTTACGTGCAGTGATTTCTCCAGATTCTCGGAACTTTTTGATTTTACGGACCGTAGATGGTAAAATCCCTAAATTCCTTGCAATAGCTCATTGAGAATGTTGTTCTAAAACTGTTCGACAATTTGCTTACAAAGTGGTGACCCTCACCCCATCCTTGTTTGTGAATTACTTAGCATTTCATGGAAGCTGCTTTTATACCCAATCATGGCACCCAACTTTTCCCAATTAGCCTGTACACCTGTGGGATGTTCAATATAAGTGTTTGATGAGCATTCCTCAACTTTATCAGTATTTATTGCCACCTTTCCCAACTTCTTTGTCACGTGTTGCTGGCATAAAATTCTAAAGTTAATGATTATTTGCAAAAACAAAAAATGTTTATCAGTTTGAACATCAAATATGTTGTCTTTGTGGCATATTCAACTGAATATAGGTTGAAAATGATTTGCAAATCATTGTATTTTGTTTATATTTACATCTAACACAATTTCCCAACTCATATGGAAATGGGGTTTGTATAATGGGGTATTGTGTGTAGAATTTTTAGGACAAAAATGAATTATTACCATTTTGGAATAAGGCTGTAACATAATAAAAATGTGGAGGAATGGAAGCGCGGTGAATACTTTTCGGATTTACTGTACTTCTAATATTTTTTCTTAATCATGTAAAATTGATTAGCCTAATTTAGGCACTTCAAGCTTGCAAGCAATTGGTGCTAACTGCACTTCTTATACAGCGCTACAGCCATGCTTCAATTGTGATCTTAACACATTCACACACTATTTCTTATAAAAACATTATTTGTGTATTTAATATTTGTTTGCTTAATATGGTATATTATTTTTTTTGTTCCCTGTTCTGTTATAGAGAAAAAAAGAAATTGGATAAAATCGCTGTGGTATGAAAAGGGGTAGGATTAAATAAGCTCAGCTTCTTCCTACTCCTTTTCGGACGTGCTGTAATTAAAACAACTGGATTTTTGTGATGCATTACATTGTATCGTATGCATGTATGAAATAAACTGAAACTGAACTGAACTGAATTAATCCCAATTTTTAAACAGCTAGGAGGTCGGGACACATCACTTTCTGCAAATCTCCTTCAGAATCCGGTAGCTACATTTGACCTGTTGCACTCTCTCTCCCTCTGCTGTAGCGGGGTGTTCTGTTGGTGGTGGAGTAATTACACACACCTGCCACAAATCAGCAGTGAAGAACTACTTAGGCCAGTGCTTCTCAATTATGTAGAATGTGTCCATAAAATAGTTTTAAGTACACCTCTGCATTACAGCATATCCTTATTAAAGGGGAACTGCACTTTAGGGAATTTTGCTTATCGTTCGCAATTATTATGAGGGACAAAAACACAGGCGGAAGGCAGGGTGCACCTTGGACAAGTCGCCACCTCCATAAACAATTACCCAGAAAAGATATTTGAAACCAGCAAAGCTTAACATCAGTGGAAGTTTACATAGTCACTTTAAAGTCATTAACTGTAAGTTATTTAAAAAAAATATTTGCTTGAAACAGTACTGGTAGTTATTCTTGCATTATTATTTGCCCTTAAAAATAATTTTTTGTTGTAACGAATATGATTAGAAAATTTGAGTATTATATTTGGGTTCAATTACAGTAAGTGTGTTGTCTAATGCAGTGGTTCTCAACCTTTTTTCAGTGATGTACCCCTTGTGAACATTTTTTTTTAGTTCAAGTACCCCCTAATCAGAGAAAAGCATTTTTGGTTGGAAAAAAAGAGATAAATAAGTAAAACACAGCACTATGTCAGCAGTTTCTGATTTATTAAATTGTATAACAATGCAAAATATTGCTCATTTGTAGTGGTATTTCTGCAACTATTTGGAAAAAAAGATATAAAAATTACTAAAAACTTGTTGAAAAATAAACAAGTGATTCAATTATAAGTTAAGATTTCTACACATAGAAGTAATCATCAACTTAAAGTGCCTTTTTTGGGGATTGTAATAGAGATCCATCTGGATCCCTGAACTCAATTCTAAACATTTCTTCATAAAAAAGAAATCTTTAACACCAATATTTATGGAATATGTCCACAAAAAAATCTAGCTGTCAACACTGAATATTGCATTGTTGCATTTCTTTTCACAATTTATGAACTTACATTCATATTTTGTTGAAGTATTATTCAATAAATATACTTATAAAGGATGTTCGAATTGTTGCTATTTTTAGAATATTTAAAAAAAATCTCACGTACCCCTTGGCATATCTTCAAGTACCCCAAGGGATACGCTTACCCCCATTTGCGAACCACTGGTCTAACGCATTTATAGCACTTCATTGTAAACATTATGTCATTATGTTTTTTTTTTTTTGGACATATACCACAATAATATCGTACCGTGACCATTAATACCGTGACAATATTGTACCATGTGATTTTGACACAGTTACATCACTAATAATTGTTAACTATTCCTGCCTTGTAGGGGACTTGGTGTCAGCTCCTGACGAGAGGCCATTTGCAGGTGAGTGTCCGCCATCTTAAAGGCAAAAAAAGATAACATAATTTGAATTATTAAGTGAATACCTCAGATGCAAATTTCTGCAGAAAAGAGCTACTCCCATGTTGCGTTAATAACATATGTAATAATTGGTAGCTGCAATGAACAATGAAGGAGGATAACTGTTCCCATAAAAATAAAAAAATGTACCTCCTAATTTGGTTATGATGACCCAAACGGGTCGTTAAATAAACAGTTGTATAAAAATCCACGCAATTTTTATCATAAACAATTTACATCTAAATAAACTGTAACAGACAATAAAAATGATAACAAAAAACTTATTAGAAAGCAATTATTGCAAGAAATAATGTAAAATGCAAATAAATTATAAATAAAATGGATAAATAAATATTTAAAATCACATTTTAAACGCTACCTCCTTACTTTGCTACGACTTCTTTCTTGACTTCAAAAGTGTTTCTAGCTTCTAGTTTTACTTTTATCAGAGTGCTGGCAAAACTGGAATTCTTAAACATAACACATCTTTGTTCAACTGATGCAATCACAAGAATGCGCTAAACAGGTTTACGGCACAACTCGCCACTATGAAAAGGTATATTTTATATTTTTACCAATATTAGCACCAAATTGGTGCTTCTAAAATAATGCCGGTGTTTAAAATGTGCCCGAACCTGTACTAAAGCAATTTAAAAACATAGACATTGTGTCTAAAAATATTACAGTTCTATCAATGATTTTGTCACTCGAATTGAATTGTAATCTAAAAGCTTTAATAATGTAAAGAGAATGTTAAGAAATACATTCAAAATGCAAAAACCAGCCTATTGACACAGCAAAACCAAATGATTACAGAACACTGTTAATGTGCAAAAAACATGATAATGGATTTGCCGTGCAGCCCATTTACTGTGAAGGTTCGAAAGTGTACTATTGATCTTCAGGGCTATTCACGACTACTGTGTTTGAAAGAGAGACAAGGTTGTGTTCGTATTAAAAGTGGCTGTAAAGGTTCCTGCCCGCTGTCTATTCTTTGCATTGAGTCTGCTCAACGTCATTGGCATCCTACAAGGCCCTCAGTCCCACTTGCAGTTTTGTTAAAGTCCTGAATGGTAAATGGGTATACTTGTAATGGACTTTTTTACCTTCAAGGTACTCAAAGCGCTTTGACTCTATTTCCACATTTCACCACTCATACACTGATGGCGGGAGCTGCCATGCAAGGCCCAAACCACAACCCATCAGAGACAAACCCGCGTTATATCGTGTATATCGATATATCGCCCAGCCCTAGCTGTTCTGTTATTGATTTTAGTAAAGTCGGAATGTCATTAAAACAGTTATTTCTTTCAATCCCCAGAAACCGCAATGATTGCATTTTTGTGTTGTGTTGTAATATAACGCATTTTATACTGCTATGGACCAATGTGTCTGCAATTAAGCTTATAATAATATGGTTCGTCACCAATAGCGCCAAGCTTAGATGCATATTGTAAGAAAAAGAGTAAGCCTGCCAAATAAACTTAAATAAAGTTGTATTTGAATCAGTGCTTACCAGTTTGGCTATAAGAGTGAGTCTAGATCTCTGTATTGCACAAAGTACAGCCTGGGGTTCATTTGTGAAAT
Organism: Nerophis ophidion; assembly: GCF_033978795.1. NCBI lineage: Eukaryota > Metazoa > Chordata > Actinopteri > Syngnathiformes > Syngnathidae > Nerophis > Nerophis ophidion. The sequence goes on from NC_084625.1 coordinate 46,974,570, forward strand.
ACAAGCAAAAAGACAAGAAAATGCCAAAATCTTAATACTTACTTATGACACAAAGCTGAGATGCATACTTTAGCAAGAAAAGTAAAGGCCTCCGAGTCCTTTATTTTCAGTGTGTCTTTTTATTATTATTGTTATGATGATGATGATGATTATTATTGTTGTTATTATTATTATTATAAGACATTTGTCATGGTCCCCTGGGAGCTTGTATATTTATCTTTGTGGAACATACCCTTATCAGTGTGTTGAGACTCGCCATGCCATCTTCCATTACTCCAAAAAAAGGATCAGGTATGCCATCAGCGTCATCCAGGTGAGACAGAGCATCCCGGAAGAGTAAAGCTTGTCTGAGATCACACTTAAGTTACTCCACGGGAACTTTCAGGTGAGATTGGGGGAGTCCGGACTTACCTGCCCGGGTCCTCAATGTCAAGCTGCCGAGCTTTCTTCTGCTTCAACAGCCGACTCCAAATATACTGAATATCCTCTGAGGAGGATTAGAGCAGGTTAGCAAAGTGTTTTTCAACCACTGTGCTGTGAGATATTGTCTGGTGTGCCGTGGGAAACTATGCAACTTCACCTAATTGGTCCCAAAAATATTTTTGCAAATCAAGAATTATAATAATGTGCTGTTGTCTAGTGCCTGTGCTGTGTAGACCTTGGCAGGGCAACCATGTAATACTCCATATCAGTAGGTGGCAGCAGGTAGTTGCTGCCACTTCTTTGTAGAAGTCGGAACGCGTCGAGGATACTTTGTTGTGATCCCAATATGCAGAGCACAGCGGGTGACGGCGTGCAGGTAAAAAGGTATGTAATGCTTAAATGCTTAAACCAAAAATGAACAAAAGGCAAGTCCCGTGAGGAAAATGCATTGAAGCAAAGGGGTGGTCATGCAAAACAAAAGTAAAACTGAACTGGCTATAAGGTATACGAAAACAGAATGCTGGTACGACAGCAAAAACTTAGTGTGTGGAGCAGAGATGGCGTCCACAAAGTACATCCGTACATGACATGACCGTCAACAATCTACCTATAAAGAAGGATAACGTACGTACAACTTAGTCTTGATTGCGAAAACAAAGCAGGTGCGGGCAATAGCTCTCAAAGGTGTGAACCTGCTACAGGAGAACGCCAACAAAACAGGAAGGGTCACCAAAATAACAGCGCAAGACAAACTAAAGCACTACACGTAGAAAAAAACTAACAAAGTAAGGCACGATAACCTGGTGGAGTTTATTTCTTTAACTTTTTCTGCTGATGGTGTGCCTCCGTATTTTTTTTATGAAAAAAATGTGCCTTGGCTCAAAAAAGGTTTAAAGGGGAACATTATCACCAAACCTATGTAAGCGTCAATATATGTATACCTTGATGGTGCAGAAAAAAGACCATATATTTTTTTAACCGATTTCCGAACTCTAAATGGGTGAATTTTGGCGAATTAAACGCCTTTCTGTTTATTGCTCTGGTGGCGATGACGTCAGAACGTGACGTCACCGAGGTAATACAGCCGCCATTTTCATTTTCTACACATTACACACACGGGTCTCAGCTCTGTTATTTTCCGTTTTTTCGACTATTTTCTGGAACCTTGGAGACATCATGCCTCGTCGGTGTGTTGTCGGAGGATATAACAACACTAACAGGGAGGGATTCAAGTTGCACCGAAGATGCGAAAGTGTCTGCCGCCAGACCCCCATTGAATGTGCTGTAGTGTTTTCACATTTGACCGGTGATGACAGACATGGCACAGAGATGTATGGATAACCTGCAGAGGCATTTGCAACGATAAAGTAAATGAAATCACAAAGGTGAGTTTTATTGTTGACTTATGTGCTAATCAGACATATTTGGTTGTGGCGTGACTGCCAGCTAATCGATGCTAACTTGCTACGCTAATTGATGCTAACATGCTACGCTAATCGATGCTAAAATGCTATTTACTGGCGATGACAGACATGGCACAGAGATGTATGGATAACCTGCAGATGCATTTGCAACGATTAAGTCAACGAAATCACAAAGGTGAGTTTTGTTGATGTTGACTTATGTGCTAATCAGACATATTTGGTCGCGGTGTGACTGCCAGCTAATCGATGCTAACATGCTATTTACCGGCGGTGCTAAAGCAGACATGGCACAGATATGTATGGATAACCTGCAGATGCATTTGCAACTATATTACGTTTCCTTCCACCCACATTTAATGCGAAAAAAACACTTCGAAGGATTTAAGTTGCTCCAGTGTCAAGAGATGCGAAAGTCCTGATCGTTTGGTCCGCACATTTTACCGGCGATGCTAACGCAGCTATTCGGCCATGCTATGGCTATGAATAGCGTCAATAGCTATTCGCTCAATAGCTTCAGTTTCTTCAATACTTTTATACTCCAACCATCTGTTTCAATAAATGCGTAATCTGTTGAAATCCGAGTCTGAATCCGAGCTAATGTCGCTATATCTTGCTGTGGTATTCCCATTGTTTGTTTACATTGTCAGCACTGTATGACGTCACAGGAACATGGATAGTGGTTTCGAAGATAGCGAAAATAAGGCACTTTAAAGCTTTATTTAGGGATATTCCGGGACCGGTAAAATTTTGAAAAAAATTTCCAAAAATACAACAAGCCACTGGGAACTGATTTCTATTGTTTTTAACTCTTTTGAAATTGTGATAATGTTCCCCTTTAAAAACACGTGGTTAGAGAACAGGACAAAAGTGATAGAACGCGCTGCGATGGTTACTCACCCAGAAGAAGGGTACATTGGCGGTGGAAGACTAGGACGACGCCATATTGGAGCTGGGAGGACAGGTATAAGGAGAAACGAGGTCGCGGCAAACTGGGATGAGGCGGTGGGACCTGCTCCAGCACGTAGTTCATGATGTCATCACTGTGGGGAGGTCAGTGGAATATCAACAAGAGTAATTGTATAAAATGGTATTTTAGTAACAATAGACCTTCTGGAATATATATGTGAACCATGTTCCAAAAAACATTGACTATGTTTGAGATTCGAGCAACAGGCTTCTGTGTCCACTCAACAGATTATTATTGTATTTTTTATTTTTCTATTTAACTTTTTATTCCACAGTATTTTCAATTGATATGTACAATCGCCCACATTCTGAGGAGAGCAAGTAAGAATTTAATGCACTGGTACATGGAAATATGTTTCTTATTGTGCAATGATCCAATCCAATTAAAACCACTTTATTTTTTTAGCACATTTAAAAAAAACTATAAAAAATTAACAAAGTCCGGCACAGTAGTTAAAACACACATTCAAAAGCAGAATAAAACTAAGGACCGCAAAGTGTAGGACAGATTTAACAAAAAAAAAAAAATACTGTATATTCTGAACCGTAGGGCTTGGATTATAAGGCGCACTGCCGGCGAATGGTCTATTTTTGATCTTTTTTCATATATTAGGCGCACCGGATTATAGGGTGCAAAACATGTAAAATGGCGAACATTCTAACAGTGTGTCTATTTATTTTAATTGTTTTGAAAAATAACTTGTTTAAAAGATTCCAGTGTTTAAGTACCTTTTGACCACGTCAACGATACCACAATAATTATTATAATCATTTTGGTCATAACTGTGATATAAAAATGTTTCTATTGTTACACCCCTAATCCCGATGTACCGTTGTACATTACACATTTTATAGTAGATGAATGAAAAGTCAGTTCACTGATTCTACAAACACATTCATTTTTGTCCTGAAACTAATTGTACAAAAACAGGTCTCGAAGAGAGGGCTCATCTTATATTGAGGGTTGTCTGACTGTATATTACGGTAGACCAAAAGTGAATTTACCATGTGCGTTTAACGTTGACTTTCAGGAACTCCCGGCGTGGGACCTTTTTTCCCTTAGTGGCCACCAGCCTACAAGAATACATCAAGAGGACAAACATCCACAATCAATTGTCAAAAATTCAATCAGCCACTTTATTCAGCACTAGAGGTGGGAAAAATGATGGATTCTTATATGCATCACAATTGGGGCGTGGTCAATTATTATAATATTACTTGGGTATGTTAAAAATAGCGCCGTTAACAAGTTGACACGTTGCTTCAGCAGGCTTCTACAGCTTTCACCTGTGTAGTCTTCTATGCTTGGGTTGCAGGTGGACTTGACCCTTTAAGACAGGGATCCCCAAACTTTTTGACTCGGGGGCCGCATTGGGTTAGAACCATTTGGCCGGGGGCCGGGCTGTATATATATATATATATATATATATATATATATATATATATATATAATCAGTGGTCTTGTATGTCTTCCATTATATATATATATATATACATACATACATACATACATACATACACACACACACAGTGGGGCAAAAAGGTATTTAGTCAGCCACCGATTGTGCAAGTTCTCCCACTTAAAATGATGACAGAGGTCTGTAATTTTCATCATAGGTACACTTCAACTGTGAGAGACAAAATGTGAAAAAAAAAATCCAGGAATTCACATCCTAGGAATTTTAAAGAATTTTTGGGTAAATTATGGTGAAAAATAAGTATTTGGTCACCTCAAACAAGGTAGATCCCTGGCTCTCACAGACTTGTAACATTTACTTTAAGAAGCTCTTATGTCCTCCACTCGTTACCTGTAATAATGGCACTTGTTTGAACTCGTTATCTGTATAAAATACACCTGTCCACAGCCTCAAACAGTCAGAGTCCAAACTCCACTATGGCCAAGACCAAAGAGCTGTCGAAGGACACCAGGAAAAGAATTGTAGACCTGCACCAGACTGGGAAGAGTGAATCTACAATAGGCAAACAGCTTGGTGTGAAAAAATAAACTGAGAGCAATTATCAGAAAATGGAAGACATACAAGACCACTGATTATCTCCCTCGATCTGGGGCTCCATGCAAGATCCCATCCCGTGGGGTCAAAATGATCATGAGAACGGTGAGCAAAAATCCCAGAACCACATGGGGGGACCTGGTGAATGACCTGCAGAGAGCTGGGACCAAAGTAACAAAGGTTACTATCCATAACACACTACGCCGACAGGGAATCAAATCCTGCAGTGCCAGACGTGTCCCCCTGCTTAAGCCAGTGCATGTTCAGGCCCGTCTGTAGTTTGCCAAAGAGCACATGGATGATACAGCCAAAGATTGGGAGAATGTCATGTGGTCAGATGAAACCAAAATAGAACTTTTTGGTATAAACTCAACTCGTCGTGTTTGGAGGAAGAAGAATACTGAGTTGCATCACAACACCATACCTACAGTGAAGCATGGGGGTGGAAACGTCATGCTTTGGGGCTGTTTTTCTGCTAAGGGGACAGGACGATTGATCCGTGTTAGGGAAAGAATGAATAGGGCCATGTATGGTGAGATTTTCAGCCAAAACCTTCCATCAGTGAGAGCTTTGAATGGTTGACCAAATACTTATTTTCCACCATAATTTACAAATAAATTATTTAGAATTCTTCCAATGTGAATTCCTGGATTTTTTTTCACATTCTGTCTCTCACAGTTGAAGTGTACCTATGATGAAAATTACAGACCTCTGTCATCATTTTAAGTGGAAGAACTTGCACAATCGGTGGCTGACTAAATACTTTTTTGCCCCACTGTATGTATATATATATCCATCCATCCATTTTCTACCGCTTATTCCCTTTTGGGGTCGCGGAGGGCGCTGGCGCCTATCGGGCGGAAGGCGGGGTACACCCTGGACAAGTCGACCACCTCATCGCAGTGTATATATATATATATATATATATATATATATATATATATATTTATATATATATATATATATTCCTCGCGCACTAATTGACTGAAAGAGCATGCACTTGCCGCTGATGATGTCATGTTTTCGATGGGAAAATGCATTTTACAACAATATGATATGACTGAGCGGCTAGGAGACACAACAGGTAACAACAGTAAAATGGATTAGAAAGGACAAATATGAAAAAATGAAAAATAAAATTTAAAAAATCTTTTTTTTTATTTTAACTTGGGACTTCCCGCGGGCCGGATTTTGGACGCTGGCGGGCAGTATCCGGCCAGCGGGCTGTAGTTTGGGGACCCCTGCTTTGAGAGTATAAAATAAATAAATATGCAGAAATGATCAATTAAAAAAGGGAATGGTGAATTGCCCAAATTGTACCATCTTCATTAAGTACAGTTGTACCTTTACCTAAATCCAACACAAAATTCTGCCCATGAAAAATAATATATATATATCTATATATATATATATGTGTGTGTATATATATATATATATATATATATATATATATATATATATATATATACATATGTATATATATATATATATATATATATATATATATATATACATATGTATGTATATATATATATATTACAATTACACTTTACTATTACCATTAAATTTTATCCAGGATGTATTTACTGTATTTAAGGATGAATTAACTCAACAATGTATTGTAGATTGATTTTCCTGGATAGGAATACATCATGTGTTCAAATAATACCTTAATCCATACCCGCTCTAGCCACAACATAAACTACACCTGCCAAATCAATTTTTCATCAAATGTATCAATTTTCTGAATTTTTTTTATTTTTTTTTTTGCAACTAAAAAACGAGTGAAAGCAATACAGCACCTAAGGAAGATATTGGTAAATTGCAGTTTAAAGCCGGTTTAATACAAACATAAATATTGACTTATCATTATTATTTTTATGAAATGTATCTTCTTATATTTGATCTCACTGCCTTACGCCACTGCTGGTACAACAAAGAGCATTTCAATGAAATAATTCACGATTATTAAAGGTACTTTTAACTATTGTACTACTATTGTACCAGACATAACGTATCTACGTTAAGTCTTGTAAACCAGTGGCCCCCAACCTTTTTGTATCCGCGAACCGGTCAACGCTTAATAATTTGTCCCGCGGCCCTTTTTTTTCTTTTTCTTCTTTGTCATGAAAAAGGGACGTTTTTGTCATGAAAAAGGGAGGTTTTTGTGGTTGGTGCACTAATTGTAAGTGCATATTGTGTTTATTATGTTGATTTAATTAAAAAAAAAATTAAGACATTTTTTTTTTTTTTTTTAAATAAAAAATTCTTCTGCGGCCCGATACCTGGCCGTGGCCCGATTGGTACCGCGGCCCGGTGGTTGGGGACCACTGTGGTACATGATAAAGAAATTCTAGAGCAGTTTTTTTATTTTTTTTTGCAAAATCGATTTGACACGGTAAATATTAATACAGCAGTATTGCCAATATCGATTTGCAATAAAATGACACAATCCTATTTTCATAACTAGCAAACATGCATACATGGCCATTGTATTATATGTATTCATATGCCGAAACCAAAACATAAAATTCCATAACAAGATTTAAATGACACTAAAACAGTTCAACCATTTTTAATGAAACAATTATTCCCCTTCATTGCATACCATCGTGTATACAATATTAAATCCATGGTACAAGAAAGGTAAAAAAAGACAAAAACTACTACTGTCACGCTTAAAGCATTTGGTACGTTCAATAACATACTTCCTAATTTTGTAAATATACCGACTATAACTATATCACTAATGTATATATATATATATATATATATATATATATATATCTCATACTGCTAATATCGACCCAATACTGTCCTTGGTATCGACAATATCGACATTTGCTAGCTAGAGTGGCGAGTTATAAATCTGCACATATCTATATTAATAAGATCCAATGTCTGACAAATAAAAGCCTAACAAACAAATGGCCTATTAAATACATCCATATAGGGAATAAAGCAGTTTCGCATATCATAATTCTATCAAATAAGTCACCACCATAAATCCCTAATTGCAACCTCCACGTGGAGATATGAATTTGATTATATATGCATAATACAGAACTCCCATTTGTAATTTTATTATTATACATTTACAATCATCATAAATCCATGTCAGTAAATATTTTCGTCGAGTATTAGAAAGATGATGATGGATTTTAGGTGGCTAATTCGTCACTGGCTAGCTAATATTGTTAAATATATTAACAATCATGGCGATTTTATTTTACTCACCAGATCGTCGAGAAACATCCAGTGTGTCGCTGCAAAACAACAGGGTAGTAAAACATATTGTTCAAATAGTCCAAAAAGTTATTAAAAGGCGAAAGTTTTCCCTGCCGAGGTGAATGCAGCAGATATCAAAAGTTCAGTGATGGGAAAGATTGGAAAATTCTCGTTTTAGCATCAGGCCCTCTGATTGGTCCATCTGCCGGGAAAACCAGCGAGAAAGAACTCCCCTCCCCCCAAAAATCAATTGTAATAATCACGCTAAATCAGGGGTGTCCAAACTTTTTCCACTGAGGGCCACACACGGAAAAATTAAACCATGCGGGGGCCGTTTCGATATATTTCATTTTCAAACCGTAACAAAATATATGGATTCTTTTTTTTTTTTTTTTTTTTTTTTTTACCTTTAGGACTCCCAGGGACCATAGAGGGTCTCCGTCATTAACATGTTAAAAATAAGTCAAATTATTATTTTCATTTATTATGTAACTAGTAAAATCTCTATATCAACTTCAGGTTGATATAAAGTTTAAAAAAAAAGGATTTATGCATTTTCAGTCAAGGACAACTTTGTTTTTTATAGTAAAACTGAAATATGCAGTATTTCCCCCATTGCCCAAAACATTCAGAAAGCAATGTTTGATCTGAAGTAATTGGAGCCCTAAAAAGATCAATAATGCAGGACACCATTGATTTAAATGTATTATTATTTCTGAATAATCACAGTGAAAAAATAAATAAAATCCCACTAAATATCTTTGGGATCCAAAAGGTCCCCCACTCATAAAGTGATACATTTTTATCATTATTTGTTTTTCTTTTCACACTTAAGTTAAGAGATCAACTCCAGATATATCTGTCGATTTTACATTTGAACTATTATTTTGTAGATGCTTTTTTTGTCAAAGAAAACACTGTTTTTATATGGCAACCACACAATATATTCACATAATATTTTCCACATAAAACATTATAAAGTGAAATATTTGAAGTAATTGGAGCCTTAAATAGGTCAATAATTCATTATAAAAAAAATGTTTTAACTTTTTTTTTTAGCATCGGCAATAAGAGCAAAATAAAGACAAAAGAAAAACAAACAGCCTGCATGACAGCTTTGTGTCAACATTGCAACTTTCCCCCGTTAGATCTCACCTCATTCTACTTTTTTTTGTGTGTTTTTTTATTTATTTTTGCAATAGCATTTCCAGAATGTGTGGCGGGCCACTAAACAATTAGCTGCGGGCCGCACTTTGGACACCCCTGCGCTAAATGTATCATTTGGGTTGTCATAATTGCATAACACAAGTTCAAAAAATGACCTAAAATAATTATAGGTTTTAAAATTTACAAAAAAGGAGGGGGGGAATACTTTACTGAAGAAAAATTGCATTTTTATTTCAATGCAAATACATTTGCTTTAAGTCAAATGAAATGCATGCATATGAAAAATAACTAAAACATATAAAAATCTTTAAATGCTAATTTAAAAAGCTTTCTAAACACCACTTGAAAAAAATAATTACACTGGGGGTTTTTAAGGACCCGGAGCCAGTGAGAGAAATCATCCAGAAGCCTCACTCCACTCAGTTTGACCTCCTAATTAGTGTTTTAAAACACATTTTGTACTGTTGTTACGTGTACTTCAATTATGCTGCAAAATATTCGTTATATCTTTTTTTTCTAATTCATTGTGGTTCATCCACATCATAAGTTATATCTATAATCGCAATATTTAATAATATAGAACAGGGTGCCCGCGGGTAGCCCGTAAGGACCAGATGAGTCGCCTGCTGGCCTGTTTTTTTTTTTTTTTTTTTTTTAAATTGTATTTTATTTTTATTTTTTTAATGAATGTATTAATTAATCCAACGTAACAATACACAACAGTACCATAACAATGCAATCCAATTCCAAAACCAAACCCAACCCAGCAACATTCAGAATAGCAATTGAGGACATACAAACATGACATGGTACAATCTAAAAGTAGTGAAACAAAAATGAATATTATCATTATTAGTAACAATTTCAAAATGGCAGTGATTGAAAATCCCTCATTGATATTTTCATTAAAAACATTTATACAAAAAATAAAAAAATGAACAATCATGTCACAGTTGTGTCACAGTGGCTTATACTTGCATCGCATCTCATAAGCTTGACAACACACCTTGTCCAATATTTTACACAAAGATATAATAAGTCATATTTTGGTCATTTAATTTTCTTTTTTTTTTCGTGTTTTCTCCTCTTTTAAACCGTTCAATTAATTGTTTTTTTCATAATTTAGTCTCTACAAAAAACCTTCCGTTAAAGGAAAAATAATGTACGACGGAATGACAGACAGAAATACCCATTTATATATATATATATATACCGGTGTGTGTGTGTATATATATATAGATAGATAGATGGATAGATTTATTTATTTAGCTATTCTTGTTTAAATCACACTTACATGTAACTTACAAATAACTATATATATATATATATATATATATATATATATATATATATATATATGTCTTGATTGGATTATTCAGAGAATAGTGCTCGATACCGTGGTAGAGCGCAATATGTAGGTGTGGGAAAAATCACAAGACTACTTCATCTCTACAGAACTGTTTCATGAGGGGTTCCCTCAATCATCAGGAGATTTTAATGGAAGCATTCACATACAATGGTTTATATAGGGCACAGAGTGGGTGGGTACAGACAGGCGTAGGGGCGTGGTGATTGGCTCATGTGTTACCTAGGAGGTGTTTCCGTCTGTGGCAGCATGTTGAAATGATTTCACTGCGCTTGTTGAGGGAGGATAGATCTGGATGATGTATAATAAACAGTTTCTCTTTTAATCATAGGTTGCATCTTTTATTACCACTGTTGTAAGGTGTGCTGGATGCAAGAATTTGCCATGTTATTGAATATTCAACATTAAACTGGGCCCCCTTAGGAGCCCAGTCTGGATTGTATTTTTTTTACTCATCCTTCCCCAGCGTTTACCTTCTTCCCATATTTTACGGGGCGCCCTATGGCGACCCATTAGCGTTCTTGTTCTGTAACCCTGTACACTGTTTGTTTGTCTCATCTTGAACAGGTTTGTGCTGAAAACAAAGTTTCGCTGTACATGTGCAATGACAATAAAGACCTATCCTATCCTATCCTTCTGCCTCGGAGGCTTTTGACAAAGTTGCAGAAAAGTACTCTCTGGTCATAAGCGGAGTTGGGCAAGAGTTTGAGAACAGGTTTTGTGACCTGGATCAGCTTGAGCCAAGTGTGTCGTTCATTTCTAATCCTTTCATGAACGTGGACATATCATGCATTGCTGAGCAGTTAAGTGACACATTAAGCCTGGATGCTGAACAGGTGGAGATTGAAATTGTAACACTGCAAAATGCCCTCCACCTCAAAGCCCACCAGGCTGCACCAAACTTTTGGTGCCTTGTTGACACAGAAAAGTACAGTGGTGTATGCGCAGAAGCTATGAAGGTTGCAAGCCTGTTTGGTTCAACTTATCTTTGTGAATTAGCCTTTTCTGACATGAACTTCACCAAGAACAAACACAGAACACGCCTCACTGATGCACATCTGCAAGACTCACTCAGAGTTGCAGTGTCAAGTTACACACCAGAGTACAACACACGAGTTAACAGCATGCAATGCCAGGCTCCCCACTAACTGACAAAGAAACAGATAACAGATTTAATGTCCAGTTCAAAGTGTGACATGATTTATTCAAACATTTGAGAGTTGACTTTTGTATTTTACCTGTTTCATTATTTGTACAAACATGGTGCAAAATAATTCATGATTTGTTAAAAAAAATGTTAGTGGCTAGCTAGTTGAAAAGGGATATTGTGATTTCACAAGACTGTCTTAGAAGTGATCATTTGAAAATGTTCAATTTGAAAATGTGCACTTAGAGAAAATATACAAATAAAGTTTTGCATATTGATATGTATCTGTTTCTATACATATTTATTGTAAGAAATCATTTAGATGATCAGTGTTTCCACAAAGATAAATGTCATTAATTATTAATAATAACATAGAGTTAAAGGTAAATTGAGCAAATTGGCTATTTCTGGCAATTTATTTAAGTGTGTATCAAACTGGTAGCCCTTCGCATTAATCAGTACCCAAGAAGTAGCTCTTGGTTTCAAAAAGGTTGGTGACCCCTGATATATATGTATGTTCTAAATTCAATCCCGGGCTCTGGATCTTTCTGTGTGGAGTTTGAATGCTCTCCTCGTTACTGCGTGGTTTCCCTCCAGATACTCCGGCTTCATCCCACCTCCAAAGACATGCACCTAAATTGGCCCGAGTGTGTGAATGTTGTCTGTCTACCTGCGTTGGCCCTGCGATGAGGTGGCGACCTCGCCAGGGTGTAGCCCGCCTTCCGCCCGATTGTAGCTGACATCGACTCCAGCACCCCCCACGACCCAGAAAGGGACAAGCGGTAGAAAATGAATGGATGTGTGTGTGTATATGTATTTATGTATGTATGTATGTATTAGTGATGGGTCCGGCAACACCGATCCATCGGCGCATGCGTCGAGCTTGTAGAGCAAAACCCTGTGTTGGTGCGCGTACTGTTTTCCGAAAGACACGTGACCGATCATGAGCTGTTTCGGTCACGTGACCGATACGCAAACTGTGTCGCACTGATGTCTGCGCGCCAAAATGTGTTTATAAAGAAGCGCATCTGTCAACGAGATGCTGCTGCCAACAGAATCGCCGCACTTCTGTCGTTGGTCATTTGTAATTTATCGTCGTCGGAGATAATTTCCGCCGTATGGGAATATTTAGATTATATATTGGGGAAAAAAAGGTATTTGTGTTCATTTCCTTGTCGTTTCATCCTGTCCTGTCAAAGTTTCCAGCATTGTCCCACCCACACAACCATCCGATTGGTTATATTAAAAAACGTTAGTAGAGTGAAGGACCGTAATTGTTCCTGCTGAGTTCCTTAGGGCACTTGTTCAAATCCAGCTCCAACCCATTAGCTTTTTACCATGAATTGATTAACGTGGACCCCGATTTAAACAAGTTAAAAAACTTATTGGGGTGTTACAATTTAGTGGTCAATTGTACGAAATATGTACTGTACTGTGCAATCTACCATTAAAAGCTTCAATCAATCAATCAACAGTGCGTATTCAAAGCGCATGTTAAAAAAATAATAAAAAAATCCCAGTCCACAAGTATTCTCATTCACAACACGTTCTCTTGGATTTCCATGTTATGATATATGTTCACATTATTTATTGACTGTATGTAAAAAAGATAAAAATATGTTTTTATTTAAATGAAGATATGAAATAATCCTAAATGAAATACAATGACGTGGTTTATATTATTGTATAAACTAGGTCAGGGGTCGGGAACCATTTTGGCTGATAGAGCCAAAAAGCCAAATATTTTAAAAGAGATTTCCGTAAGAGCCATATAATATTTTTTTTAACACTGAACACAACTAAACACATGCATTTTTAAGTAAGACCAACATTTCTAGAGTATAATAGGTCTCTTATTCTTTGTAATAACATTGTTATTCTGAAGCTAACTGTGGAGGGGGCGTGGCCTGCGGGCCTGCAGCGACAGGTGTGTAGAAGGCCCACCTGGGCCTTGTTATCTAATCACCTGTTGCTTTGTCATAAGCAGCAGCCAGGAGGAGGGACTGGGTTGGGGCTGGAAATACTATTGCTGAAAACTTTTTGAAAAATAAAACAATATTGTAACCCTGAAACAGGCTCTCATGTCGGTGCTTGGGGGTCTGAAGAACCCCAGGAGGGCAAGCCCTACACTAACCAATAATAAATAAATAATTGCTTACCATTAACGCAACTTCTTGAACAGGTGCGGTAGAAAACGTATGGATGGATTAAAAATGCATGAGAATATTTTATATTTTGAACATTATTTTTATCACTGTGATTACAAGAGGAATTATTCATTACTTATCGTGTTAAGCAACGTCAGCTCAGATTTATCAGAGAGCCAGATGTAGTCATCAAAAGAGCCACATCTGGCTCTAGAGCCATAGGTTCCCTACCCCTGAACTAGGTCATAAAATCAGTGTCAGTTGAGTCGGTCCATTGGTTACCTGTAGGGATTTTTAATGTCCAGCAGATGTCAGTATTTAGTGACACAGTATTGACACAGTAGCAATAGTTTTGCAATGTGTCGAAATGATACATGACGCCTCATCAACCCATCAGTAGTATGAATGTATGTATGTATGTGTGTGTGTGTGTGTATATGTGTATATGTATGTGTGTGGCTCACAAAATTTCAACAAACCATAAGCCAAAATAGACAACATATTTTCAAAGTTATTTAGTGCTAATTGATAAAAACTTCTGCTAAAATTATTGTTTTTAGCCTAAACTGACCCAAAGGTGATCCAACAAGTTATTTCCGACATGCCAGGCTACGGCCTGCACTTAAAAAATAGCAATTTCCGGTTCCGGTGTTGGAATATGAACAAAATCATAATAATAATAATAATAATATTCTGTTTTTGGTTGTTCAACACGCCGCTAGAGGGAGCTACAGAGCGCATGCGTATCTACGTTTGTGTTTATATTTATGGTTCGCGTTCCAACAGCTGGAAAATAATTAATCTACCGTCTGGCCCGGTGGCAGACATGGACGGGTCGACGACTCCGGTGCGAGCACAACATCGATTCAATGTGGAAAGACTTCAAAAGTATCTGTCTGCCAAGTCGTGTGTGTCTAACACCGACACTCTGTCGGTCGGGCAGTTCGTGTGAGTGTTTGTCACAACTTTCCTAAGCTAACTGCTAGCACGCTGTTACATACACCCACGCCTCTTTACGGTTGTTTATCGTTTTCCCGCCAGTGCCGGACAGTCCAATCCTACTTTCCTCATCCAGACACCTTCCAGGAGTTATGTGCTCAGAAAGAAGCCTCCCGGTGCGCTGCTCCCGGGAGCTCATAAGGTAAGTCGGTAAAATAACCATTTTTAGTTAGGGTGTGTGTAGTGCTGCTCTTTCTCCAGCAGGGGGCGCCACTTCACTTCATCCGCATTGCACAATATTCGTTGCAGTCCAATCAGGGAATCAAAATTGTTGAAAGAGCCGTATTGGATCAAAAATACAAGAAAATAAATATGTCCGGAGCCACAAAAAATTAAATCCTTGTACAAGCATACTTGCCAACCCTCCTGATTTTCCCGGGGAGACTCCCGAATTTCAGTGCCCCTCCCGAAAATCTCCCGTAGTGAAGTGAATTATATTTATATAGCGCTTTTCTCTAGTGACTTAAAGCGCTTTACATAGTGAAAGCCACTATCTAAGTTACATTTAAAGCAGTGTGGGTGGCACTGGGAGCAGGCGGGTGAAGTGTCTTGCCCAAAGACACCACGGCAGTGACTATGATGGCGGAAGCTGGGATCTAACCTGGAACCCTCAAGTTGCTGGCACGGCCGCTCTACCAACCGAGTTATAGCAACCATTCTCCTGAAATTCTCCCGAAACGTCTGCTTTACCTCAATACAAACAGTGTGCCAGTCCATTCTCATAATATATAGCTTTCACACACACACACACACACACACACACACACACACACACACACACACACACAAGTGAATGCAAGTCATACTGGATCAACAGCCATATAGGTCCCACTGAGGGTGGCCGTATAAACACCTTTAACACTGTTGCAAATATGCGCCACACTGTGAACCCACACCGAACAAGAATGACAAACACATTTGCGGTCCTCTCCAAGGTTTCTCAGTCATTCACATCGACATCCCACTGGGGTGAGAGTTTTGCCTTGCCCTTATGTGGGCTCTGTACCGCGGATGTCGTTGTGGCTTGTGCAGCCATTTGAGACACTTGTGATTTAGGGCTGTATAAATAAACAATGAAACATCGATTGACATTTCGGGAGAACATCTGCACCGTAACACGACATAAACACAAGAGAACAAATGCCCTGAACCCCTTGCAGTACTAACTCTTCCGGGACGCTACGATATACACCCCTGCTATCACCAAACCCCGGCCCCTAACCCCACCCACCTCCAACCCTGCCCCCTATCTTCCGAATTCGGAGGTCTCAAGGTTGGCAAGTAAGTATACTTTCTACTATTCTAATACTATTCTATATTAGCTAATAAGCCGACTATCAAAAGGACTGTGCGTCGCAGGCTGACGCATATCTTCGTCAACAAACATGCTGACATTAAATTTCTACTCCACACATTTTTACAACATTGGAAAACAATCAAAGGGTGAGATAACTCCTGGAAATGACCGTCTTAGAATGGTCAAAGGTAAGTTGTGAGTTCAAACCCCGGCCAATTCATACCAAAGACTATAAAAATGGGACCCATTACTTCCCTGCTTGGCACTCAGCATCAAGGGGTTGGAATTGGGGGTTAAATCACCAAAAATGATACCTGGGTGCGGCCACAGCTGCTGCTCACTGCTCCTTTCACCTCCCAGGGGGTGTGCAAAGGTGATGGGTCAAATGCAGAGAATGATTTCGCCACACCTAGTGTGTGTGTGTGTGACAATCATTGGTACTGTAACTTTTTAACTTTAGTATAGATGCGTGTGTCCAAGTTAAAGGAAACAACATGCTGTCTTATTCTAATGGATTTATTACAGTCTTTGCAAGCTGGGTAACATTTGCTGTGGTCTGGAACAAAATGGCACGCAAACAACTATCAGAAATGCAGCCAATGTTACATACGGATAATTAAAGTTAAAGTACCAATGATTTCACACTAGATGTGGTGAAATTATTTTCTGCATTTGACCCATCACCTTTGATCACCCCCTGGGAGGTGACGGGAGCAGTGAGCAGCAGCGGTGGCCGCTGCCCGGGAATCATTTTTGGTGATTTAACCCCCAATTGCAACCGTTGATGCTGAGTGCCAATCGGGAAGGTAATCGGTCCCATTTTTATAGTCTTTAGTATGACTCAGCCGGGGTTTGAACTCACAACCTACCGATCTTAGGGCGGACACTCTAACCACAAGGCCACTGAGTAGGTTAATGTGTCATGAGACGTGCAAATATTAATTAAATACACAGGTGGACATAAGGCAAGGAAATTAAATGAGCTCAAATATACCTACAAACGAGAAAAATTATGCAATATGCACATCCAGCTAGCCTAAATATCATGTTAGCATCGATTAGCTTGCAGTCATGCACTCCAGCAAATCAAGAACATCAACAAAGCTCACCTTTTTATGCCTTCACGAACAGCATAAAATGTTTGGTGACCAAAATGAGACAAAGGAGGCGTGGGATTACAAACGTTTTTCTTTGGCAGTGTCGGAGAAAGATGTACATGTAAACAAACTACGGTGAGTTTAAGGACCACTGAAATTAGTAGTACGAAACGGCCCTCGCCAAATACTCTCATCCATGAAGCATGTATAACATAAACAGTGGGATTCCTCACAATTAGGAAGGTTTCTGTCATGCTTATCGGACAGAAACCATATTAAAACAAAAAATATATTTTTTCCTCCATTTTCACACATTTTTGAAAAAGCTCCAGGGAGCCACTAGGACGGCGCTAAAGTGCAGCATGTGGCTATAGGGCCGCTGGTTGCTGACCCCCAAACTAGGGTCATGCATTTTCTAAGAATTATGTCATTTTTATTCCTACAGACAGACCTGTGTGTTGATTTCGCACCTGACATGACGACTTGTAGCCGAAACCGTCAGGTACAAAAAACACACAAGTCTGGCTATAAGAATGAAAACATACTTAATGTCGTTATTATCTGTTCATGTTGCAAGATAATACGGACAATCTGCCAGCACAAGAGCACGTGTGCGTGGATTTTAAGTGAAAGCATGAATATGATCCATAAAAAAGTTGATGGATAATAGATTATTTTAATGGTAGGTGGATCGTGAATATCGGGTCCAAAAGGCCTTGTATTCCGCTGGTTTCCCTGTGCCTAAGCCCCTTCTGCACTGTACTGATGATGATGTCATTGGAACAGAGTTCTACCTGATGGAGCATGTCACGGTAAGTTTACTAACACTTATTGCACTGCTGGATTTGTGGTTACATATTGGCATGGTATTCATTCAATGAGTTACTTTAAGTTATATGACTCAAGTAAAAGTAAAAAGTAATTAAAATAATGAGTGAAAAATACTACTCAATTAACTCATAACTCTTCGTTTATTTAGTAGCTATTTTTAAATGGTATTGTCACTTTTAGCTGTTACTTTTTTACCACACTATCCTTACTTTTTTTCCCCACACTATAGCCTACACTTTGTAAAATCCTGTGGCAATTTTTTTTTACAAAATATTCAGTCAAAGGCATTAGGGGGTCCAGACTGAGGCCAAGGAAAAAAACTCATAGCCGTAGCACACATAAACATATTTCATAGAATCAACAAAACGTATAAATCTCCATGCCTGCGACTTATAGACATGTGTGGCCATTAAATGTACGAAATAAAAGTTATCCAAAAATTAGGTGGATGCGTCTTACAAACAGGTGTAGCCAGGGAATAACAGTACTTCCGCTACGGCCTTAGAGTGAGTGCGTGCGCCAGAGACAGAGAGACCAGCATGTATGACTAAAAAATGCACATTTAACAGTTATTTGTGACATTCTAACAGGGCTAAGCTAGCATCTATGACAGGCCTGGGCAATTATTTTGCCTCGGGTGGCCAAATTCTGAGAAAAAAATGCTGCTGGGGGCTGGTATATCTATTTTTAGGAACACTAATACAAAACCTCACAATAATGTCTGAATGCTAAAAACATTATAACAGACCACCCTAAAAACCGAATGAAATTTTAAATTGTTTTACTGAATGAGACCCAGAATGTACATGAAAATACAGAATGTGGAATTTACAATATTATCTATGAATGATAAAACACTAAATATTGACAACACATGAACGTCACGCCCTCTCTCGATCAACATATTTTACAAGCAAGCAAAATGCAACGAAATGCAACAAACACATTAAAATATGAACGCGAAGGGTAAAAAAACCCCCACCTTCTATCTGATGTATCTGATATATCACAAGCTTTGCAACTTTTTTGTAAAAATCTCCTTCCGTGTTTGTCCCTGGCCGTTCTGGAAACACTCTGTGGAAACGCTTCCCACCCACACTGCTTGGTGCCTCGTCTGAGCTGCTGTGACTTAGATTACCACAGTAACTAAGTAGATGACCATAGTAACTAGTATATCATGCAAAAGCGCAGATTCCAACCATTGAAATACTTTGTATAGTTCAAGACTTAGGGTAATTTTAAAAACATCACTGCACATAATGGCAGCTACAGTTTCCATTTTAAAGATCGAAAAAAAAATATTTGGGAATGTCCGGCAGGCCAGATTGAAAATCTTAACCGGTCGCATACGGCCCCCTGGCCTTAAATTTCCCAGGTCTGATCTATGATCTTAGACAAAAAAAACTTTCACAATTTACCATAATACTAGTTGGAAGTGGGTTCTGTAGTCTAAATTGTGAAAATTTCTAATGACACATGATATAAATGTTCATTTTCCAAATTGTTAAGGTAGTACAAACCCCGTTTCCATATGAGTTGGGAAATTTTGTTAGATATAAACGGAATACATCCTTCCATCCATTTCCCACCGCTTATTCTCTCCGCTGCTGCCTATCTCAGCTACGGAATACAATGATTTGCAAATAATTTTCAACCCATATTCAGCTGATTATGTTACAAAGACAACATATTTGATGTTGAAACTGATAAACTTTTTTTTGTGTGCAAATAATCATTTACTTTAGAATTTGATGCCAGCAACACGTGACAAAGAAGCTGGGAAAGGTGGCAATAAATACTGATAAAGTTGAGGAATGCTCATCACACACTTATTTGGAACATCCCACGGTTGTGCAGGCTAATTGGGAATAGGTGGGTGCCATGATTGGGTATAAAAACAGGTCCCAAAAGATGCTCAGTCTTTCACAAGAAAGGATGGGGCGAGCTACACCCCTTTGTCCACAACTGCGTGAGCAAATAGTCAAACAGTTTAGGAACAACGTTTCCCAATGTGCAATTGCAAGAAATTTAGGGTTTTCAACATCTATGGTCCATAATATCATCAAAAGGTTCAGAGAATCTGGAGAAATCACTCCACGTCAGCGGCATGGCCGGAAACCATCATTGAATGACCATGACTTTCGATCCCTCAGACGACACTGTATCAAAAACCGACATCAATCTCTAAAGGAGATCACCACATGGGCTCAGGAACACTTCAGAAAACCACGGTCACTAAATACAGTTTGTCGCTACATCTGTAAGTGCAAGTTAAAGCTCTACTATGCAAAGCGAAAGCCATTTATCAACAACTCCCAGAAACGCCGCCGGCTTCTCTGGGCCTGAAATCCTCTAAGATGGACTGATGCAAAGTGAGAAAGTGTTCTGTGGTCTGACGAGTCCACAATTAAAATTGTTTTTGGAAATATTCAACATTGTTTCATCCGGACCAAAGGGGAAGCAAACCATCCAGACTGTTATCGACGCAAAGTTCAAAAGCCAGCATCTCTGATGGTATGGGGGTGCATTAAAGCACCGTTAATGCTGAAAGGTACATACAGATTTTGGAACAATATATGCGGCCATCTAAGCGCCATCTTTTTCATGGACCCCCCTGCTTATTTCAGCAAGACAACGCCAAGCCACATTCAGCACGTGTTAGAACAGCGTGGCTTTATTGAAAAAAGAGTGCGGGTACTTTCCTGGCCCGCTTGCAGTCCAGACCCGTCTCCCATCGAAATTGCGTGGCGCATTATGAGGCATAAAATACGACAGTGGAGACCCTGGACCGTTGAACGACTGAAGCTCTACATAAAACAAGAATGGGAAAGAATTCCACTTACAAAGCTTCAACAATTAGTTTCCTCAGTTTCCAAACGTTTATTGAGTGTTGTTAGAAGAAAAGGTGATGTAACACAGTGGTGAACATGCCCTTTCCCAACTACTTTGGCACGTGTTGCAGCCATGAAATTCTAAGTTAATTATTATTTGCAAAAAATAAAAAAATTAAGTTTATGAGTTTGAACATCAAATATCTTGTCTTTGTAGTGCATTGAATATGGGTTGAAAAGGATTTGCAAATCATTGTATTCCGTTTATATTTACATCTAACACAATTTCCCAACTCATATGGAAACGGGGTTTGTCATTGAAGAGATGTGCTACCTCGTCTGCCTTCATGTTGCCTTTTACAGTGTGTAGTCTGAGTGTGGTCATGTGACTGCCAGGCTCCGTTGAATTAGTGAAATGATAATTGAGCAGGGCCGCATATTCCGGGACCTCCGTCTGCCTGGAGTGAGCCCAGCAGAGAGAGCAGCTCTGTACGTGGCTGCAGTGGAGACCCTGGCCAAGCTGCACGCACTGGACCTGGGAGCATTGAAGCTCGACGCCTATGGCAAAGGAGCGGGCTACTGTCGGAGACAGGTGACGCCACATACTCCATCACATCACAAACATGAGATGAGTGTCACTCACAAAAGCTTTTTCCCTGAAAGGTGTCCACTTGGACCAAGCAGTACACCGCGTCTGCTCACAGGGACATCCCGGCCATGAATGAGCTGTCCAATTGGTTAGTTAGCAATTTGCCAGCCGACGACGAAGAGGTCACACTCGTCCATGGAGATTTCAGAGTGGACAATTTGATATTCCATCCCACTGAGGTCCTGAGCTTCCTATTATTGCCTCTCTAACGTGTGTTAATAGTCTTTCGTCTTGGCCCCCTTCAGGCTCGCGTGCTTGCAGTGTTGGACTGGGAGCTGTCCACCACTGGGCAACCTCTCGCAGACCTGGCTTACTTCCTCATGCCTCACTACTGGTCCCCAGGCCTCACCAAACTGAGCACTATGGGCAGCCTAAACGGAATAAAAGGTCTGAATAAAACTACATCACTTAAACATAGAACCTAACTAACGTATTTTCTTCTTATGGACCAGGTATTCCCACAGTGGACAACTTGATTTCCGTATATAGGCGCTGCCGGGGGATCCTGTCTGCTTTGCCACCGTTGAATTTTTATCTGGGTTTATCTTTCTTCAAGATGGCAGGAATAGCTCAGGTTGCTTTTTTTGTCTTTTATTCATTTACATCATACCACTGCCAAGTACAAACAATACGGCTGAATTTAATATGTTTCTATTGCTCATACTTGCCAACCTTGAGACCTCAGTATTCGGGAGGTCCCTATATTGTAGCCTCCCGGAAGAGTTAGTGCTGCAAGGGGTTCTGGGTATTTGTTCTGTTGTGTTTATGTTGTGTTACGGTGCAAATGTTCTCCTGAAATGTTTGTCATTCTTGTTTGGTGTGGGTTCACAGTGTGGTGCATATTTGTAACAGTGTTAGTTATTTATACGGCCACTCTCAGTGTGACCTGTATGGCTGTTGACCAAGTATGCGTTGCATTCACTTGTGTGTGTACAAAATCCGCATATATTATGTGACTGGGCCGGCACGATGTTTGTATGGAGGAAAAGCGGACGTGACGACAGGCTGTAGAGGACGCGAAAGGCAGTGCCTTTCTAAGGCACGCCCCCAATAATGTTGGAAATCGGGAGAAATTGGGGAGAAAGGTTGCCCCGGGAGTTTTTCGGGAGTAGCACTGAAATTTGGGAGTCTCCCGGGTAAATCATGAGGGTTGGCAAGTATGTTATCTGTGTTTTTATCCATCAGGGAGTCTATGCACGCCACCTACTGGGCAATGCCAGCGCTGCCAACGCGGCCGAGTTTGGCCATTGTGTGGAGCCCCTGGCCGTGTCGGCCCTGCAGCTCATACAGAGGTCTGTGTTTGAATCCAGCTGTGTTTAAATGACCTTTTACTCCAGGGAAACTCTTATCACCCCTGAAGCTGTCTCTGACATCTGCTAATTTTCATCGATGCGAATTAAAGAATTCAAAGCATTCACACTATCAACATCAAGTCCATTAACCACTGAGAAGTATTTCCTCGAGTCCGTTTAAAGGGCAGATTTCTTCCATTTGCTGTGTCATGCTAGCAAACATTGGACGCACATGTTGAGTTTCCAGTAAAAAATGTCTTCTCTCCGCAGACCTCTGGCTTCTCCGCAGGAAGCCAGGCTGTTTTTGCAGACAACCAAAGGCCAGGAGGTGCTACAGCAGGTGAAGGGCTTCATGAAGCAATTTGTGCTTCCCGCTCAGAAGGTCAGTGCTCAGACAAAGCCACACTTTGTTTTCTCCCCTCAAAACTTTGAACATGCACATGAACAGAGTTGTTCGCTAACAGTGGGAGCAAGAACAAGGCCCTCATTGACCATAACAGCATGCCCAGGCATGAGTACTCTCTCAGAGGTCACAATAGGGCATGAATTGCTTGGTTTTAAAGGACATCACGTCCGGCTCACGTCCTGCTCATTAAACATGCCTGGTGGTCACTGGTTCTCAATGGCAAACAGGCGGCATTTAGCCTTTCTCAAAGAAAAATGCCCTTTGCTTGCGTTGTTTATAGCTGTACAAACCGTTCAAATCGTGAAAAGGATAACAAACTCCTCGAGAGGCAACCAGGAAGGGCGGAAAAAATTATTTACAAAACGAAGCTAAATTAGGTTCTGTTGTTGAGCAACACAAACACAACCTTGAAACATGCGTTGGAGGATGTATAATCAATGTTGGGTTGTGACATTGATTTGCCCCCATTGTATTTGGTCATTTTCCAGCCAATATTCTACAACACAAATACAACGGTGAAACAATATAGTTTTTGACAATATTTATTCAATGTCAGGTTGTGACGTTGATTTGACCATTGAATTTTGGCCATTTCCTTACCAATTTACTACAACACAAATACAACATTGAAACAACATACCGTATTTTTCAGACTATAAGTCGCAGTTTTTTTATAGTTTGGCCAGGGGTGCGACTTATACTCCGGAGCGACTTATGTGTGAATCTATTAACACATTACCGTAAAATATAAAATAATATTATTCAGCTCAATCACGTAAGAGACTAGACGTATAAAATTTCATGGGATTTAGTGATTAGGAGTGACAGATTGTTTGGTAAAGGTATAGCATGTTCTATATGTTATAGTTATTTGAATGACTCTTACCATAATATGTTACGTTAACATACCAGGCACCTTCTCAGTTGGTTATTTATGCATCATATAAAGTACACTTATTCAGCCTGTTGTTCACTATTCTTTATTTATTTTAAATTACCTTTCAAATGTCTATTCTTGGTGTTGGGTTTTACCAAATAAATTTCCCCCAAAAATGTGACTTATACTCCAGTGCGACTTATATATGTTTTTTTTTCCTTCTTTATTATGCATTATCGGCAGGTGCGACTTATACTCCGGAGCAACTTATACTCAGAAAAATACGGTACTTTTTGACAACGTTTATTCAATGTCAGGTTGTGACGTTGATTTGACCTTTGCTATTTTGGTCATTTCCCAACCAACAACGTGGATCCAACGTTGGTCATCAAAGTCTCAATTTATTTTGCAACGTTGTTTCAAAGTCAGTTTTTTAAAGGTGTGTGAATGTGTGTGTGAATGGGCGAATGTGGAAATACTGTCAAAGCGCTTTGGGCTCCTTAAAAAAAAAAGGGGTAGAAAAGCACTATACAAGTACAACCCATTTACCATATATGTATAATCAACGTTGTATCAATGTCTGGTGCCTGCTGGGACGCACTCCAGTCCAAGGGAGCAAAGTTGAAGAATGCACAGGTTTACAGTGATCACTTTGTTCAAGGTTTTTTTTTATATACTTTAACGTTTATTATTTCTCATTAAAGTATTATCTTTAAATTATTGTTACGTGTGTTCCGAAAAGCACCAACTCGGCCAGTCTGAATAAAAGAAAGCAAATGTGAAGTTAATTATATTTATATAGCGATTTTCTCTAGTGACTCAAAGCTCTTTTACTGTACATAGTGAAACCCAGTATCTAAGTTACATTTAAACCAGTGTGGGTGGCACTGGGAGCAGCTGGGTAAAGTGTCTTGCCCAAGGACACAACGGCAGAGATTAGGATGCCAGAAGCGGGGATCGAACCAGGAACCCTCAAGTTGCTGGCACGGCCGTTCTACCAACCGAGCTATGCCACCCCAAATGTGAGCTACACTTAAAAGTGTTAAGCTTTTATCAAAGGCAACAATCATAAATGAAGCTTTCAGCACATACACAAGGTTGACATCTATAGTTATATCTTGATAAAGACGGGGAAAACATGCAACAACAAAGTTAAATCATGAAATACAATCTTACCTGAGCAGAAACGATGCATATTTTTCTGGGACAGTCTTGATACCAATTTCTTTGACCCAGCCAAACACAAAGAAGTTGTAGACCTCCATGCTTTTCCAAGTTTTCCTCTGTTTTGTCATGTAGAATGATGTCTGGAGCACAAGATAGTGCCATATGTATGGGAACGCGACCGACTGATCAATCAATCAATGTTTATTTAAATAGCCCTAAATCACAAATGTCTCAAAGGGCTGCACAAGTCACAACGACATCCTCTGTTCAGATCCCATATAAGGACAAGGAAAACTCACAACCCAGTTGGATGTCAATGTGAAAGGTCCTTCAGAAACCTTGGAGAGGACCGCAGATGTGGGTGACCCCCCGCCCCTTAGGGGAGACCGGATGCAATGGACGTCGAGTGGGTCTAGTATAATATTGTAAAAGTCCAGTCCATACTGGATCTAACATAATAGTGAGAGTCCAGTCCATAGTGGGGCCAGCAGGAGACCATCCCGAGTGGTGACGGGTCAGCAGCGCAGAGATGTCCCCAACTGATGCACCCCAGGTCCCGACTCTGGACAGCCAGCACTTCATCCATGGCCACCAGACCTATGCACCCCCCCCCCCCCCCCTTCCACAAGGGAGAGGGCTGCAGAGTAGAAAAGAAAAGAAACGGCAGATGAACTCGTCCAAGAAGGGGTCTATTTAAAGGCTATAGTATACAAATGAGTTTTAAGATGGGACTTAAATCCTTTTACTGAGGTAGCATCTCTGTTACTAGGACGGCATTCCATAGTACTGGAGCCCCAATAGAAAGCACTTTATAGCCTGCAGACTTTTTTTTGGCTCTGGGAATCACTAATAATCCTTGATAATCACTCGACAAATCCTTTTTTGATTATGTATAAGGAACTAATTATTTGCATAGTTTTATTTTGTTGCTCGTGTCTGATTTTTGTCGTAAGGTCTAGGCCCTTTGTGTAGTTTGCACGCTGCTTGCTGCACAACTGCCATCTTGGCTTGGTTGACTACCACTGTTTTTCACTTCCGGGAAGAAGTTGCGTCATGGAATACAAGCAATAACGTTGTCTTTTAACTATGACAATTGTCACTGCAGGAAGTTACAGACTACTACATCCAACATGCTCACTCCCCGTTAAGGTGGAACACCCCCCAAATAATAGAAGACTTAAAGGTAGGAAACACACCGACGCTCTGTGCATTCAGCACACCACTGAAAGGCTTCAAGGAATGTTTGTCCGGACAGGTAAAAGCCAGGGAGATGGGGCTGTGGAACCTTTTCCTGCCGGCCGCCAGTGGACTCACTCAGCTGGACTATGCCTTCATCGCCGAGGAGACTGGACGCTGCCTCTTTGCCCCGGAAGTTTTTAACTGCCAGGCGCCTGGTAAACATCCCTGTACCTTCTTTTTCAAGACTGTCAGCATTGCAGTACTTTTTAAAATTAATTGGCTATTCAATTTGTCAGCCAGCATTAAGTTTGAATGTATTTGGCCTGAGCTACGTACGTGATGAGGGTAGGTTTGGGCGATAAAGACAACATAACATAAATCAAGGATGTCAAACTCGTTTTCAATGAGGGCCACATCGCAGTTATGGCTGCCATCAGAGGGCCACTTGTAACAGCGAATAATGTATGAATTTGTCTCTTTATTTCATTGTTAATTGTATAAATTGTTCTAAGTAGACTGTCGATTTTATAGCAAAAACTTTACATTTACATTTTTCTGTAAAATAGTGTTGTCAGGTGATGACATCTATTAAACAAGACAAGAAGCAAGGAATTAAACAGAGACAGAATTAAATTTGGCTTGATTGAGGAGAAACGTCTGGGCTGTACTCTTGTACAGTCTCCACCACGCTCTGACGAAAGATTGTACGCCTCCTCTTTTATTTGGACTTTCTCTGATTACATTGCAGCAGCTGGTTCTAAGGGAGGGGGTACGTAAACAGCCATCGCCTTTGGTTACAAAACAAGTTCAAAGAAAAGGTGCTCCGAGGTGCTTCCTCACCGCTTTGTAGATCTCGGGTCAAGACAAAATCTTCCTGTGGATTACAATAGAAGAAAGAAACTGACGCCTTCATGTTGCTTCCCATCGTACACAGTGGAGTTTTACAAGCCTTTTTCTTGGTAGGATCAATACAATTATTCTGACAGTTTTTTTTTGTTTTTTTTTACAACATTTTAGGGTAAATGGAAAAACTGTACCACTGTTTTTTACGGAAAATGCTGGCAGCTTAGTTGCGAGAATTTTTTTATTAAATTGGTTTTTACAACATTATATTGTTAATGGAAAAACAGTACAAGTTCTTTTTTTATTCTGGCAACTTAGCTGCCACTTTTTCTACCGTTAAAAACATATTTATCGTCTTTCCAGTTACAGTAATGCACCGGTTAAAAACAACAACCGTAGATTTTACAGTCAAAAACTGTCAGCGCTGTAAACAGACTTTTAACACAAAAAACAGTTGTAGGTGTTTGCGGTCCAGATAAAATGATGTCACTTGCCAGATCTGGTCCCCGGGCCTTGTGATATAAATTATATAAATTTGGTAGACGGCAGAGCTTTTAATACTATCGTATCGTAATAATGCACGTTGATGACACACTCTAGCTGTGTGCCGCTAATTTGACAGCGACTTAGTGTGTAAATGTGAGTGGAAATGGTTGTCTGTCTATCTGTGTTTGCCCTGCGATGAGTTGGCGACATGTCCAGGATGTACGCCGCCTTCCGCCCGAGTGCAGCTGGAATAGCCTCTAGCCCCCTGCGACCCCGAGAGGGACAAGCGGTAGAAAATAGATGCATACCTGCCAACAAGTATTGTTTTTCCCTAATAAGTACGGTTTGTAATCCATTCCGGTTTACGGCTGCAGTGGTTAAAACTACGGTTTTCCATTAAAAATTATTAACTTAAAAATCCTCTGAAAAAATTGTATTCGTGAAATTGTAATTGAACCAATTACAATCGGCACTGCTCTGATAACTTCCTGTCTAGCAAGAGGCTATTTAAGGCTCGCAATTGTTCTCAACCGAATGGACGGTCAGGGAATCCGCTGGAGAAAAATCGCCAACGAGTCCTAAACCAAAAAGAAAGTTACAGTAATTCTGTGAAGAATATTCCAAAGCCTATCCAGGAATAATTATCCGTTGAAGCAAAGGGGAAAATTACGCTAACTGCTCTTTATGCCGCAGTAATGTTGGGTTCGAAGAATGTAGTTGCCGCTTTCATCACGGAAATCTTCTCCTTCAGTGTTCATTGCTGGTAAGTAGGGAAATGGGCACTAAAACCTAATTAATTTAGTAAATGCATCATTTCTTCTCCCTTAACTAACATAATAGTATTTTAAAATCAAAGGTCATTTTTTTAGTATTTTTCAATTTTGATATTCAGACAAAAATGTTATTTCCATACAGTGGCATGTTAAAATATTTCACCATTATTCATATTTTTTATGAATCAATTTTATTTGCGAAACTTTTGAAGACATCTATGATGGTAACTTATAAGTTTTAACTTTTTATTTACGTATCTCGGTCAGTTAATCTGATGTCATTACTTAACCATTATTCAAATAATGGAATAGAAATTACATGTATGTTCTTCCAACTGAGATAATTTCAATTCAGCCTGCATATATTTATTATGATAACAAAGTAAGTTGAATTATTATTACACTTCACATGCTCATGTAAGGATAAAAAAATTATCTATAAATTACATATATATTGAAAAATAATATGCATCACCGGTACTGTAAATAGTCATATCACCCTGTCTGTCTGTCCCTCCATATTACTATCAGATTTCAGAATTTTTTTATACACTGGTAGTTCTAACTTTTTTTTTTTTTTTTATAGTTAAATTTGGACTCATTTTGTGTGTCAAAAGTTGCCTCTGATTAGGACAAATGTGAAGGTTTGAGCCACAATTTAACCTGTCTGAATGCTGAAATTCATTCAAAATTTGGAAGGTATGTAGATTGATGGATGGATAGATGGACGCAAACAAACTCATCCCAACACTCCGTAGCATTCTTGCAAGCGGCTAATGTCCCTCCACAGTGCAAAGCCATGTCTAAATCTGCAATCCTCGCACACATGGCAGCAAATAAACTACACCATACTATACACTAGAAGGATATGCTAACTGCTGAGCTAAAGTTCTTGAATGTAAACAAAGGTGGGCAGATCGATACCAATATCGACAGTAACGATACCAAGTAGTATAGCATCAGGCCAATAACACAGCGGTTCCATTGATATTTTCATTATCACAAAGTTGCTTGACGTTTGTGTTAACTCAGAAAATGAGTCCCTGGACACAGGAGTACTTTAAAAGCAAAAACCAAATGATTTAAATCAGGGACATTAGGAAATATTTTCTGAATTTTAGTATTTGATTGATATTGTTACACCGCTATCCTGTGTTTTTGTCTGATTATGATTGCTATCTAAAATTGAATTATTCAGAATCAGAACAGTTTTTATTTCCATTGTTTGAAAACGGGTTCACAAACTAGGAATTTTTCTTGGTGCAATCGTACAACATAAAACACAGAGTAGGTAATTAAATTAGCTGTAACTGAGCTTTCAGATCTTATTGTTCACGTGCCTGATGGCCGAGGGGAAGCAATGTAATACAATGATGTTGAAAACATGAAGTATAAGTATCAGAATTGGTATGACCAATACTGCCTCTTTAACTACTTGGTATTGGATCGGTTTTTCATATTGTTCCCTGAGTATGATGATGTCCTGTGTGTTGTCCAAAGACACGGGAAACATGGAGGTTCTCCACATGTTTGGCACGGACGAGCAAAAAAAGAAGTGGTTGGAACCCCTGATGAGAGGAGAGATGCGCTCGTGTTTCTGTATGACAGGTAAGTCCAGCTCCACCACACAGAAGGTGACAAGTGAGGAATGTTGCAACTAGTGCTGTCAAGGAATTCAAAGAAAAGAGCCATTATTTAATCAGGATCTGTAATTA
This sequence comes from Nerophis ophidion, assembly GCF_033978795.1. Classification (NCBI taxonomy): domain Eukaryota; kingdom Metazoa; phylum Chordata; class Actinopteri; order Syngnathiformes; family Syngnathidae; genus Nerophis; species Nerophis ophidion. The sequence goes on from NC_084625.1 coordinate 47,004,892, forward strand.
TTTAATTAGTTTAATTGCTCATGATTGAATATGAATAATTAATCTCTTTTTTATTTTCTCTTGAAAATGCAGAAAAACATACTCAACATGAGGAATTTTAATTTCAATTCATTATGTTATTATAAACATAATTATTTGAACAAAACGTGTCCTTATTAAGTTATTTATTATTTTGAACATAATGTCTGATTTATTTACTTGAAAGTTGTATTGCTTCTTCCTGTCTGTTTGAATAAACTATAAGCATTGTACTGTAGGTTAATACAACAATAGTAAAACACTGACATACCATCAGGAGAATAACAGCACTATATATGCCATGGGATCTAATTGTGTGCACTACAGCTAGTGTTAACACAACAAAAAAAAAGGTAATTAACAATGAATAATTAAAGTTAAAGTCCCAAATATTGTCACACACACTGGGTGTGGTGAAATATGTCCTCTGCATTGGACCCATCCCCATGTTCCCCCCCTGGGAGGTGAGGGGAGCAGTGAGCAGCAGCATGCGCCAAGCTCGGGAATCATTTGATGATTCAACCCCCAATTCCAACCCTTGATGCTGAGTGCCCAGCAGGGAAACAATGGGTCCAATTTTTTGTAGTCCTTGGTATGACTCACAACCTCCCAGTCTCAGGGCGGACACTCTAACCACACGGCCACTGAGTTGGTGGCATGGATGACACTTGGTGACAGTAACACCTGAGTTCATTTGTCTTATTTTAATGATACAATTATTAATTTATTTATTTGTTTATCAATGCTTTTTTTATATGTATTATTTTGTACTGTTATTGTCATGATATTTTTTGCTTGCTGGTATTTCCGACAGTGATAGACAGCACATCAAAAATGTCTGTGATTTTATACATTTTCATTGTGAAATGAATCAATGCACATTAATCATGTCTTTAACTCGTCCTATAATCCTGCAGTCAAAATCTATAACCGTTGGTTGCATCCCCATCACAGTGCCATTGTTACTCTCATTCAAGCACAAGAAGAGAACAAGCAAACCGGCATGCATACAGAGACAGTAAAGTCAGAGATTAAAAATCGGATTAATGCGGTTTAATAAACATATGGCAGTAATTACAATTACCGCGATAATTTAATCTAGTCGCAACAGTGTTGCTGTGAAAATACCCTCTTTCAGCATTTGTGTATTTTGTATTGGTTCATATCTCCAAGCATTTTTCTCCAATTTGTTTCCTCAGCTGGAAACAGCTGCAGGCCAGAGGTGTTGACAGTGGGAGTCAACCTCCCCAAAGCTTTTTTAAAATAAGTTATTGATGTGCGATATTAGTTTTGCTGGATATGTTATGCTGGATAATGAGGAAAGAATGCGATGTATTCATAAGTCCAATGTTATACAATCCTGTGTGTGTCCGTGTGATATTTTAGCAATGTTATCAGGACCACTTTTTTATTCAATCACTCATTTCTTTGATTTAGTTTAGTTGTTTATTGAAATACTATTAGAAAAAACCCCAAACTGAAGAAGATGCAAGACGTCCATTGCACCGGTCCAATGTGGGGGGGTGGGTCCCCACATCTGCGGTCCTCTCCAAGGCTTCTCATTGTCCCATTGGGTTGAGTTTTTCCTTGCCCTGATGTGGGATCTGAACCGAGGATGCCATTGTGGCTTGTGCAGCCCTTTGAGACACTCGTGATTTAGGGCGATATAAATAAACATTGATTGATTGACATTTATATGTAATGTATTTATCGATACGCAGATAATCATATAGCACATTATGATTTTTAAAGCATTTAAAACACTTATTTGTGGTCTGCATAACATTTAATGGTTGTTCTATGGTCAAAACCTTGCATAGATTATGTTTTACTGACCATTCAGTCTGCTTTCTGACCGTCTCTTCAGGATACGCCTTTTTTGTGGGCGGTTTTATTTACTTGGTTGCATTTTAACAGCGTCTTCTTTCTGCCATCTTTGTTGTAGTTTTTTTTAGAATTTCCATAGCAAATCTACTGACGGATAAAATTTTGAACTTGGGTTGTACGGTATACCGGTACTAGTTTAGTACCGCGATACTAATGAATCATATTCGGTACTTTATCGGACCCCACCCCCGCGCTTTTTTTTTAATGGGCATGACGACGCGTCGTCACGTCGTGACATTGCTGGGTTTACAAGCAGAGGCGCATGTTCGGCAGCGCACAATCACAGAGTACTTACAAGCAGACTTAGTGTGTAGACAGGAAAGGGAGAACGGGCGTGGCTTAAAAACCAACGATAAAGATGAAGTTATCACACTAAAACGCCCTCAGGAAGATGTGCTTTAAGTCATGGCTAATTAGCAAGCGGCTAACGTCCAGCCGCAGTCTGCAGTGTTTTATCTACTTCTAAATCACTAATCCCTCGCCTCTATGGCGACAAAGTAAGTTTCTTACAAGTATCATCCCTGCAGGATGAGGAATAGCTAAACATGCTTCACTACACTCCGTAGCTCACCTGCGTCACAGTTTAAACTAACGCCATGGGAGGGTCTACACCCGACATCCACTGTAATGATACCAAGTATAGTCAATACTATGATTGCATCGATATTTTTTAGCATCACAAAATCTTTTTTCTTTTTGTTAAAATTATGTTTATAAACTCTGGTAATACATCCATGGACACATGAGGACTTAAATCATGACATTTGTATGATCCTGTTACTACGTAGTATCGGATCGATACCCAAATTTGTGGTATCATCCAAAACTAATGTAAAACATCCAAACAACACAAGAATACCTGATTACTACATTTGAACAGAAGTGTAGATTGAACAAGTTAAAAGAGAACGTAAGCAGGTATTAACAGTAAATGGACAGGTAGATTAATAATTTGTTTTCTACCACTTTTCCTTTATCATTTTGACAAAGTAATAAATGATAAATGGGTTGTACTTGTATAGCGCTTTTCTACCTTCAAGGTACTCAAACCGCTTTGACACTACTTCCACATTTACCCATTCACACACACATTCATACACTGATGGAGGGAGCTGCCATGCAAGGCGCTAACCAGCACCCATCAGGAGCAAGGGTGAAGTGTCTTGCTCAGGACACAACGGACGTGACGAGGTTGGTACTAGGTGGGATTTGAACCAGGGACCCTCGGGTTCCGCACGGCCACTCTCCCACTGCGCCACACCGTATAATAAATTGACAAATTACATAATATGTTGCTGCATGCGTCAGAAGCCAAAATAGGAGCTTTAGTTTGCTTACTTACTTTTAAAAGACAAGTTGTCTAGTATGTCAACTATTTTATTTAAGGACAAAATTGCAATAAGAAACATGTGTTTAATGTACCTTAACATTTTTAGTTAAAGCCAATAATGGCATTTTTCATGATCCCCTGTAGAAAAGTATCAAAGTATTGAAATACATTTTGGTACCAGTACTGAAATATTGGTATCGGGACAACCCTAGTTTGAACTTTTTTCTCATTTGGATTAGAAATGGCAACAGCTCAAGATGCATATGCATGTACGAGCCAATCTTCCCCACAACAAGCTCTCTGGGTACAACTTTACCATATTGTGTATGGGCAGATGAGATGGGGCAGAAAACGTCAAAGGACAGAGCAAATTCCAAAAGGCTTGTTTGGCGGGAGTGCCCTGCGATGAGGTGGCGACTTGTCCAGGGTGTACACCGCCTTCCGCCCGATTGTAGCTGAGATAGGCATCAGCGACCCCAAAGGGAATACGCGGTAGAAAATGGATGGATGAATGGATGTTTGACGGAAGTATGAAGGAAGGGAGTGGGACATGTCTGCTGCATGTTTCAAAACATAACAAAATGCCACAGGTAGGAGCATGATAACATGAATGTGCAGTAAATAAGTGTCACCATGGTGAAAACCACATTAACCTTGTTTAAATAGGGCGGTCTGTACCAGTTATAAATTGTAAATCACACGCAATTTAATTGTTTACACATGTTTTTTAGAGCTTTGTATTTGGACCTTAAACATTGCAATCCTTATTTTGTTTTTCTGGTCTGTTTTAGAGCCTGATGTGGCCTCGAGCGATGCAACCAACATGGAGTGCAGTCTTTACAGGGAGGAAGACAGCTTTGTCATCAACGGAAAAAAGTGGTGGAGCAGCGGTCAGTTTGTCTTTTTCCTCAAATATTGTTCAACACCTTTAAACACTTTGAGCCAAACAATGACGTACACCCTGGGTGTGATTGTTTCCTGGACGTTAAACTAATCACATTTCAAAGTGGTCAGGTCTCTTCTGCCTCAAAAGTTCCGTTGTTTATTCAAACTGTTTAAAGTACCAACATCGTTTTTGTTAAAACCCAAACAAAACCAGTGCTGCTATTTATGCTTAATGGGGAGGTAGAAAAGCGCTATACAAGTACAACCCATTTATTTATTTAACTGTACTTGTTTGTGGAATTTTGCCTATCATTCACAGTCCCTATGTGGAACAAGAACACATGTATTTTTGTACAAACCCCGTTTCCATATGAGTTGGGAAATTGTGTTAGATGTAAACATAAACGGAATACAATGATTTGCAAAGCCTTTTCAACCCATATTCAGTTCAATGCACTCCAAAGACAAGATATTTGATGTTCAAACTCATACACTTTATTTTTTTATTGCAAATAATAATTAACTTAGAATTTTATGGCTGCAACACGTGCCACAGTAGTTGGGAAAGTGCACGTTCACCACTGTGTGACATCACCTTTTCTTTTAACAACACTCAATAAACGTTTGATAACTGAGGAAACGTACTGTTGAAGCTTTGAAAGTGGAATTCTTTTCCATTCTTGTTTTATGTAGAGCTTTAGTCTTTTCAACAGTCCGGGGTCTCCGCTGTCGTATTTTACGCTTCATAATGCGCCACACATTTTCGAAAGGAGATAGGTCTGGACTGCAGGCGGGCCAGGAAAGTACCCACACTTTTTTTTATGAAGCCACGCTGTTGCTGAATGTGGCTTGGCATTGTCTTGCTGAAATAAGCAGGGGCGTCTATGAAAAAGACGGCGCTTGGATGGCAGCATATGTTGTTCCAAAACCTGTATGTACCTTTCAGCATTATTGGTGCCTTCACAGATGTGTAGGTTACCCATGCCTTGGGCACAAATGCACCCCCATACATTCACAGATGCTGGCTTTTGAACTTTGCGTCGATAACAGTCTGGATGGTTCGCTTCCCCTTTGGTCCAGATGACACAATGTCGAATATTTCCAAAAACAATTTGAAATGTGGACTCGTCAGCCCACAGAACACTTTTCCACTTTGCATCAGTCCATCTTAGATGATCTCGGGCCCCGAAAAGCCGGCGGCGTTTCTGGATGTTGTTGGTAAATGGCTTTCGCTTTGCATAGTAGAGCTTTTACTTGCACTTACAGATGTAGCGACGAACTGTATTTAGTGACCGTGGTTTTCTGAAGTGTTACTGAGCCCATGTGATGATATCCTTTAGAGATTGATGTCGGTTTTTTGATACAGTGCCGTCTGAGGGATCGACGGTCACGGTCATTCAATGTTGGTTTCCGGCCATGCCGCTTACGTGGAGTGATTTCTCCAGATTCTCTGAACCTTTGGTGAAATTATGGACCGTAGATGTTTAAATCCCTAAATTTCTTGCAATTGCACCTTGAGAAACGTTGTTCTTAAACTGTTTGACTATTTGCCCATGCAGTTGTGAAGAAAGGGGTGTACCTTGCCCCATCCTTTCTTGTGAAAGACTGAGCATTTTTTGGGAAGCCGTTTTTATACCCAATCATGGCACCCACCTGTTCCCAATTAGCCTGCACACCTGTGGGATGTCGCAAGTCCACCATAATTTGTGGTAGTTGTTGTTGCTGCTGAAAGGAATAGCAAACTTTCCGTGCAATCCATGCAGCCCCAAAAAAATGTTCCAGTAATGCTTAAAGGGAACTGCACTTTTCGTTCACAATCCTTATGAATTGTTTTATTTTTCTTAATGCATTCCAAATATTAAATAAATGTGGTCAAAAGTCTGCTTTTTATGGAGCCTATAGGAGCCATTCAATTCTGCCTATGGAAACCCTAAATAAAACATCAAAACACTTCCATTGAGGTTTTTTTATATACATTATATGATGTTAGTATACAGTATATGTAATGTAGAAACGGCCACACATTTATAATATTTAATATTTACATATTTTGATCATTTTTAGCATACACGCCGCATTGATTTAAAAATCGCATCGCAACATTTTCTTTTTTTTTCTTCATTATTGATTTTTGCTCACTGCAGACCTAATAAGAGCCAACAAACAAAAGAAAACATCACTTACTGTACAATACCTGCTGTCATTAGGATGCAAACTGCTCGGATGTTCATTTATTCCCATTTAGATGAAAAATGTCTCTTAATCCTCGCAAAGAAACATGGAGGGAGGGGCGGGGGAAGCGAGCGCTTTTCGTGTTGTCCTCGCCAGTTCCAGGTCCTGCATGGCGGTCAAAGTGTCTCAACTTGTTGGATTATATCTTCAGCCATCTACTTTCCAGGTGAGAGGCATGATTTATGATCTAGAATAAACTTACAGGGAGCAGGCAAACGAGGAAAGGAAGCAGCAGACCACTATGTAAACATAAGGACAAATGCAAGTGACTACGTCGCCGCTATAAATAGTTTGTATGTAATAATATTTAAGTCAGAAATTGTAAGTCAAAGTCAAAGTCAGCTTTATTGTCAATTATTCACATGTGCAAGACAAACAAGGAATCCAAATTGCATTTCTCACTATCCCATGCGTAGACTAGACACAAAGACAAGACACAAATAGTAAGGGGGCAAGACCCAAATGGTAAAGTGACACAGCATAAGTATATCTAAATGCTATAGTACAAACAAAACAATGCAGTGATGATAGCAACAATAATAATAAAAGTGCAGATGGTGGCATCATACTCTTAAAGGTCTTGAAAAACATCTATATGATATGGATGTAAACAATTTGATGTTTGAACAGATTACTGTGATAAAGTGGTGTTTGTGAAAACAGTTGATAGCAGCAGGTCCATATGTGCAATTTGCCAGGTCATTTCAGAGTTTCAGGATGTCTCTTTGGAAAGATAGACTTTTATCTTCCTGACGCCCTGGTGGGTTGGGCTGAGGGTGGAGAAGTGAGAGAGTTCAGCAGCCTGACAGCCTGGTGGACAAAGCTGTTTTTTAGTCTAGTGGTGCGGGAGCGGAGACTCCTGTACCTCTCTCCAGAGGGCAGGAGGCTGAACAGTTAGTTTGCAGGGTGGGTTGGATCACCCACGATTGTGAGCACTTTTTGGATGAGGCAAGTGATGTGCAAGTCTTTGAGGGATGGGAGTGGGGCACCAATGATTTTCCCAGCTGTATTTACTATCCACTGCAGGGCTCTTCTGTCGTACTCAGTGCAGCTCCTGCCCCACAGTGATGCAGCTGGTTTACGATGCTCTCAATGGTGCCTCTGTAGAATCTCTCCACAGCAGTACCATCGATGGTTGGTGGTGGGTGATCAGTGCCGCCTCTCTGGAAGTCAACAACAATCTCCTTTGTCTAGCAGGAAGATGTTGTTCCTGCACCAGGTTGTCAGAAAGTCCACCGCTTTACTGTAGTGTCTCGTCGCCCTTGGTGATGAGACCCACCAGATTTGTGTTGTCCGCAAACTTTGTGAGGCGATTGGTGCTGTAAGTTGGTGTGCAGTCGTGTGTCAGTAGGGTAAAGAGCAGTGGACTGCGCACGCAGCCTTGTGGGGTCCCCGTGCTCGGGGTGATGGTCCTGGAGATGTTGTTGCCAACATGTACTGTTTGTTGCCTCTCACTGAGGAAGTCAAGCTGCCAGTTGCAGAGTGAGGTGCTGAGGCCCAGCATGTCCAGTTTGCATATGAGCTGTTGTGGTATTATAGTATTGAATGCTGATCTGAAGTCTATGAACAGCATTCTCACATATTAGTCTTTCTGTTCCTGGTGGGTGAGGGCCGGGTGGGGGGGGAGAGCAAATTGTATCCTTAGTGGATCGTTTTGTTCTACATGCAAACTGGAAGGGGTCCAAGGTGGGAGGGGGGATGTATTTGATGTGTGACATGACTAGCCGTTCGAAGCTCTTCATAATAATGGGTGTCACTGCCACAGGACGGTAGTCGTTGTAGCAGAATGGGGATGATGTCTTTGGCACAGGTATAATGGTTGCAGCTTTGAAGCATGATGGGACAATGGCTTGCTTCAAGGAGGTGTTAAAGATGTCAGTGAAGACATCCTTCAGTTCCTCTAAGTAGTCTTTCAGCACATGACCAGAGATGTTGTCTGGGCCTGTTGCTTTCCGGGCGTTGATGGTGGAGAATGCCCTCTTTATGTTCCCGGCAAAACGGCAGAGTCTGGTCATGGGGAGGTGTTGGGGTTTTTTGTGGGCGAGTATTGTTTTGTGCATCGAAGCGTGCAAAGAAGGTGTTCAGGTTATTGAGCAGAAAGGTGTCACTCTCGCAGCTCAATGGAGCAGGCTTGTAGTCCGTAATAGCTTGAATGCCTCCCCATAGGCTCTGTGCATCTTTTCTGTCGTTGAAATGGAAAGTTATCTTGTGTGTGTGATCCTGTTTTCCTTTTCTGATGCCCCAGGACAGATTGGCTCTTGATGTTCTCAAGCGAGATTCGTCTCCAGCTCTAAAGGCCTTGTCTCTGGCCCTCAACAGCCTGTGGACGTCCCCCGTCATCCATGGCTTCTGGTTTGCCTGAATGACAATGTCCTTGTTTTGGGTCACATCATCAATGCACTTGGTTCTGTAGGTCACAGTGTTCATGTACTCCTTAATGTCTATGTTGTTGTTGTAACCGGCTGCCTTTTAAACAACTCCCAGTCTGTGGTTTCAAAGCAGTCTGGAAGAGCTGAGAAGGCTCCCTCTGGCCACATGCTAATCTGCTTCAGAACCGGGTTTGGTGACTTTCACTGTTTGTCTGTATCTGGCATTAGCATAACAGTGAGGTGGTCAGATAGACTGATGTGGGGGAGGGCTTTGTACGCGCCTTTTTTGTGGTGCAAATAAGATCTGTTAACTCCCCTTGTTGGGAAGTTTACATGCTGGTGAAACCTCGGCAGCAGAGTCTTGAGATTGGCGTGATTCAAATCTCCGGCGAGGATGGTGAAACCATTTGGATGTGCTGCTTGTTGTTCATTGACGGCTTGATAAATTTCATTAAGAGCAGCGTTCCTATCACTATTGTTGTCAGTGGGGGGATGTATACTGCAACTAGAAGAATCACAGTATCTCCCTGGGCAGATAGAAAGGACAACACTTTATGACCATAAACTTTGCAAGTGGAGAACAGTGTTTGCATAACACTGTCGTATCCCGGCACCACACATCTCGGATGTAAACACAGATCCTTCCACCACGGGTCTTCCCTCCTTCTACAAGGGCTCTGTCCGCTCGCCGGTTGTGCAGCAGAGTATGTTCTCATTTAGCCATGTTTCAGTGAATACAAGCACACAGCAGTTACTCACTTTTCGATTTGCTGATCTGAGTAGTCGGATGTGATCCATTTTATTGTCCAAGGATCATACATTTGCCAGGAGGATAGATGGAATGACTGGGCGAGTTGGACTAGCCTCTAGCCTAGCTCGGATACCTTCACTCTTGCCCCTCTTCTTTGTCCTCGCGCACCACTTCCGATGCCTCCTTTCTGGTGTGTGTGTGTGTGTGTGTGTGTGTGTGTGTGTGTGTGTATGTGTGTGTGTGCGCGTGCGCGTGTGCTTCTAAAAATCTGCTGTGCAGTAATACTTGCCAACCCTCCCGATTTTCTCGGGAGACTCCCGAATTTCATTGCCCCCCCCCGAAAGTCTCCCAGGGCCACCATTCTCCCAAATTTCTCCCGATTTCCACCCGGACAACAATATTGGGGGCGTGCCTTAAAGGCACTGCCTTTAGCGTCCTCTCTCACCTGAAACTTTCACCCCTTAACAGCCGCATGCTGTCAGGGCGTCCGCTTTTTCTGATTATAAATGGCGTGCCAGCCCAGTCACATAATAATGTAGCGTTGGACAGGTTTAACAATGGTCTTTACTCGAAGATGTCAAGAAATGCTAACACGTTGTATGAACTTTTAAATGGTTTAACGATGACATTAATTTCAAGCACAAACACACCAAAAATTGAATGCAACGCATACTTGGTCAACAGCCATACATGTCACACTGACGGTGGCCGTATAAACAACTTTAACACTGTTACTAATGTGCGCCACACTGTGAACCCACACCAAACAAGAATGACAAACACATTTTGGGAGAACATCCGCACCGTAACACAACAATAAACACAACAGAACAAATACCCAGAACCCCTTGCACCACAACTCTTCCGGGACACTACAACAACATCTACGGCTTTTGGAGCTCAGTGCATAACTGCACACACAACAAGAAGGAGAAGAAGCAGAAGAACGAAGAAGCGACATGGCCACGACGGGTAAGAAGAAGAAATACGTTTGCAAGTTCCAAAATGATTGGAAAAATAATTTGCGGCGTCTTCAGTAATGCGGACACTGTATTGATCCGTTGTGGTGAAGAAAAAGCTGAGCCAGAAGGCAAAGCTCTCAATTTACGGGTCGAGCTACATTCCCATCCTCACCTATGGTCATGAGCTTTGGGTTATGACCGAAAGGACAAGATCACGGGTACAAGCGGCTGAAATGAGTTTCCTACGCCGGGTGGCGGGGCTCTCCCTTAGAGAGGGATAAGAAGCTCTGCTATCTGGGAGGAGCTCAAAGTAAAGCCGCTGCTCCTCCACATCGAGAGGAGCCAGATGAGGTGGTTCGGGCATCTGGTCAGGATGCCACCCGAACGCCTCCCTAGAGAGGTGTTTAGGGCATGTCCAACCGGTAGGAGGACACGTTGGGAAGACTATGTCTCCCAGCTGGCCTGGGAACGCCTCGGAATCCCCCGGGAAGAGCTGGACGAAGTGGCTGGGGAGAGGGAAGTCTGGGTTTCCCTGCTTAGGCTGCTGCCCCCGCGACCCGACCTCGGATAAGCGGAAGATGATGGATGGATGGATGGACACTAACATTTTGATTGATTGATTGAGACTTTTATTAGTACATAGCACAGTACATTACATATTCCATACAATTGACCCCTAAATGGTAACACCCAAATAAGTTTTTCAACTTGTTTAAGTCGGGGTCCACGTTAATCAATTCATGGTAATTGTTTCAACACACTGTAGTGAACAAATAAATTGAGACAGAAGACATCTTTCAGTCAGTAATACACACATTCAGGAAGTCTTTCAAGCAGGTCAGTGGTCTATTCCAACAAGGAGGATAGAATAGGGTAGACTTTAATGTCATTGCACTGGAGGTGCAACGCAAGTGCCACACGCCTCTTTCACCAATCACAAGGCTCTGTCAGGTTCCCCGTGATTGTCAAAAAGCCCATTTTCAGCTAGCAGCTAATTTATGTTTAAGATTTTGGATCGGAAAAATTTATCAATTTGTAACAGTACAAAAAAGTAGAAGCGAGATAAGCCTATACCCTCCAGATCAGAAACTGCACAATACCTTTCAGACCAGTTGAATTATAACCCTTTTAGACAAGATATGAAAATAGGGGCTCCTTGGCCTGGGGACCCTGATCTACAGTATTTGCTCGCTTGGAGAGCTACTCTCAACTAGTTGGGTGTGTGACCAGTTTATGTAGCTCTGCTGTTGTGTTTTTGTGTTGCATAAGAGTGTATACAAGTGTTTGTGAGTGTGTGAAAGGTTAGTATCAGCGTGTGGAGGGTTTATAAAAAACTAAAATGCATACAATATTCATTAAAAAAAATCATAAAATAAAAAACATCCTTACCTCACGGAAATTAACCTACCACAGGGTAGGGGGACCTAACTCTTGCAATATTCAGGGGAACACTGTACTTTGAATTGCATAGTAGCCGCATGACCACCACATGACACCTACCACATGTTTCGTTTTACGTCAAACAAGGACTTAATGGGTTAAATTCAAATTTGAGGACATTTCCACTTTGTCACTATGGGTGTTTATTGGCTAAAAGCTGCCTGTCAGGTCAAAAGCCTGTCAAATTGAATGAAATGAATACATTCTGTTTTCATTTCATTCGAAGTGACAGGCTTTGAATTAATTAATTTTTAAAAGTTCACACTTTAGTTACAATGTTAAGATATACAAGAAATTCATGTTCATTGCATTTTAAAAGGGTATTCTTGCAATAGAAATATATATTACTTCAGTGGTTGATTTGCTCTCCAAATAATGTTGACAATAATATTGTCTATCGGCAATAATATTAGGTTAATATATCGTTGTGCAACATTTTGTAATCAGCCGAGGTCTATCCTTGCTACTGAATAGCTTTAACGATTTTACATACGAAGATTTAGGGCTGGGCGATATGGCCTTTTTTTTATCTCCATATTTTGCCTTAGCCTTGAATTAACACTTGATGCATATAATCACACCAGTATGATGATTCTATGTGTCTACATTCAATCATTCTTGTTCATATTGCATTAATATTTGCTCATTTTAAACTTTCATGCAGAGGGAAATCACAACTCAGTCAATAGACCAAAACTCTATTTATTAAACAGTTATTAAGCAGTGACATGGGGGACGGCGTGGCGAAGTTGGTAGAGTGGCTGGGCCAGTGATCTGAGGGTTACTGGTTCAATCCCCACCTTCTACAATCCTAGTCACGTCCGTTGTGTCCTTGGGCAAGAAACTTCACCTTTGCTCCTGATGGGTCCTGGTGAGCGCCTTGCATGGCAGCTCCCGCCGTCAGTGTGTGAATGTGCGTGTGAATGGGTGAATGTGGAAATACTGCCAAAGCGCTTTGGGCTCCTTAAAAAGGGGTCGAAAAGTGCCATACAAGTACAACCCATTTACCATTCATCTCATTTCAAAACAGAAAGTGCAAGATCGTCAGAGACATTTTAAAACAAGCTATGAGAGCACTTTTGTGCATGATGTCACTAAGATGACATATCAAAACAACACTAAATTAAAGTGCACCTTTTGTACAGAACGCCACTACAATAGTTTAAAACAAATAAAGTGCACTTTAGTGCATGATGTCACACAAAATATTTCAATAACTGTCAAATAAAAATGAGCTGTATAATAGGAAATGAAATAGCTATGTGGTAGGTTACTGCAGACGTTATCTCCTTATGTTTTTGACAATTTTTTTCATACGGTGTTGATGTGGAAATTTTTGCCCCGGCATTTTTCGGGTATGGCACCGAACGGAGATGTTGAGATGCGGAGTAAGCACTTTTCATTCTCCAACAGGTGACTTTTCAAATGATGCTGCATATTAGCAGTAATGCTACTTTTTGCAGCAACGCTTTTGCCTCACACTTGACAAATTACGGTTGTCGGTTCGACATATTCCCACTTGAAGCCAAACCACCGCCAGGCAATGGACCCCCTGCGGTTTTTCTTGGGAATTAATTCTTCCTTCATTTGTTACCAGATTCGCACCTTCTTTCTCTCGTATTACCACTCGCACCACAGCTAACGTTACCCATGCTGCTACCTCTCTGCTCCGCGAGGACGTATATGTATGTGACGGATGTAAGAAGGTGCGCTTGTTGTTTGTGATAAGGAAACAATAAAGTTTGGGAAGAGCCTGTAGTGTAATGCCAGCAGCTAAAAGCAACTGTGTGAGAAGCTATACTCGAATATCACGATATGGTCATTTTCTATATCGCACAGAGACAAACCCACGATATATCGCCCAGCCCTACGAAGAGTATTTCCTGAGTCCTGGCGATGGCAAAAAACTTTGAACAAACAGAAATAGGCTCTGATATCTACTTAGTCAGTGGACGGTCCTGTTATTGGCTCTAATGTTGTTTCCACAAACATAGCTTTAGCAGTAGAGGTGTCAATGCATAAATTACAGTGTTTCCCCCGGAAAATTTGTTAGCTAAGAGGTGGTGTCTCTCCAGGGGGAGGGGGCGTCTCCCGGGACAGGCAGCATGACAGGGAAAGGGGTGGGTGGGTGTAAGGAACAGTGTAACTAGGCCTGTTGCCAACACGTCTCCACTCCATCGCTTAATGTTAGTTTGTCTAAATTGTCAGACGATCACTTCTCTGATGTCTCCATCATGTCGAGAAGTCTCTTCTTTATCTGGACGTCTTCTTCTACTGCATTCAGCAACATTGTCTCGATTGGAAGTTTTCGTTTTAGTCTTTCCTGCTTGTGGCTGTTGAGTTTTGCCTAGTGGAAAAAAAAATCATTTTTATAAGGATTTTTACAAAATTACATTCAATAATCATGAATACATTATTTGGGATAAACCCACTTTAGCACAGATGTAAGATAGTGACATGTTATTTACAACATGTCGAATGGCCCCTCGACATCGTCGGAAAATGAAGTGTCAATAAAGCACTTCATCGAGGTATTTTAATTTTGACAGAAAAAAAAACATTTAATGCAACTGCAGTTTTACTCAACTCAGTATTATTTATTACAAGAAACTACTCAAAGCATTTTTAATACAACCCTATTTGAATACAAACCCTGTTTCCATATGAGTTGGGAAATTGTGTTTGATGTAAATATAAACGGAATACAATGATTTGCAAATCCTTTTCAACTCATATTCAATTGAATGCACTACAAAGACAAGATATTTGATGTTCAAACTCATAAACTTTATTTTTTTTTGCAAATAATAATTAACTTAGAATTTCATGGCTACAACACGTGCCAAAGTAGTTGGGAAAGGGCATGTTCACCACTGTGTTACATCACCTTTTCTTTTAACAACACTCAATAAACATTTGGGAACAGAGGAAACTAATTGTTGAAGCTTTGAAAGTGTAATTCTTTCCCATTCTTGTTTTATGTAGAGCTTCAGTCGTTCAACAGTCTGGGGTCTCCGCTGTCGTATTTTACGCTTCATAATGGGCCACACATTTTTGATGTGAGACAGGTCTGGACTGCAGGCGGGCCAGGAAAGTACCCGCAGTCTTTTTTTTTAACGAAGCCACGCTGTTGTAACACGTGTTGAATGTGGCTTGGCATTGTCTTGCTGAAATATGCAAGGGCGTCCATGAAAAAGACTGCGCTTAGATAGCAGCATATGTTGTTCCAAAACCTGTAGGTACCTTTCATTTTCAGTGGAATCTCTGCTGCATGGCTTCCCTAATTTTCAAATCATTGTATTCCGTTTATATTTACATCGAACACAATTTCCCAACTCATATGGAAACAGGGTTTGTACATCTAAAACAGCTAAACTTTAATATAAGCTTGCCATCTTGACTTCTGGATGGATAGTACTTTATTGATTCCTTCAGGGGAGTTCCTTCAGGAAATTCTGATTCCAAAACAAGTATTTTTGTCCCACTCTCACTGAGAGCATTTGTAATTGCTGTGCAGTTCATATAAAAATATTTCGATGCCCAGATATACATCATGTATTTGCCTTATTAACAATATTACGTCCGCCCGATTGTAGCTGAGATAGGCACCAGCGCCCCCCGTGACCCCAAAAGGGAATAAGCGGTAGGAAATGGATGGATGGATGGACGTCCTAGCAATGAAGTTAGCGCCCACATACCTGAAGTAGAGCTCTTCTCTCTTTCACCACAGAAGATTGTGGATTGCTCCCAGTGGAATCTTGCTGCTCTTGTACATCATTCGCCATATCTTTGTCTGTGACCAGGCTGTCAAGGATGAATGGAGAATCCCAACTCCTGTGAGAGCTTGCGTCAATATATGATGTTTCTATTCCAAATTGAATGCATGTAGTTGATGGCAAACCGTCCTACATCTGCTGGCATAGTTCGCAGTACAGCAAAACAACTCTACCGTAAATAAATGATAAATGGGTTGTACTTGTATAGCACTTTTTCTACCTTCAAGGTATTCAATGCGCTTTGACACTTCTTCCACATTTACCCATTCACACACATATTCACACACTGATGGAGGGAGCTGCCATGCAAGGCGCTAACCAGCACCCATCAGGAGCAAGGGTGAAGTGTCTTGCTCAGGACACAACGGACGAGAAGAGGTTGGTACTAGGTGGGGATTGAACTAGGGACCCTCGGGTTGCGCACGGCCACTCTTCCACTGCGCCACGCCGTCCCTGAACCACTAACCCTTTTTCCACCTGCGTCGACTGCTTGTCTGTACTTTCCACGAATCGCTTTCAGTTTAGTGTCGGCAGTTGTTTTTGTGATGTCCTCTTTCCGATGAGGAAATTCCTCAGAGTTTGTACTGTCCAGGTAGAGAACAATACTCTGTTCCAGGTGGAGGAGTTTAAGTATCTCGGGGTCTTGTTCACAAGTGAGGGAAATATGGAGAAGGAAATTAGCCAGAGCATCGGAAAACCTGGGGTAATATTGCAGTCTCTCTGCCGCACTGTTGTGACGAAACGAGAGTTGAGCTAGAAGGCAAAGCTCTCGGTCTACCGAACTATCTACATTCCTACTCTCACCTATGGTCATGAAATGTGGGTCATGACCGAAAAAGTAAGATCGCGGATACAAACGGCCAAAATGAATTTTCTCAGAAGGGTGGCTGGCACCTCCCTTAGAAATCGGATGAGAAGTTCAGTCTCCCGAGAGAGACTCGGAGTAGAGCCGCTGCTCCTTCGCTTGGAAAGGAGCCAGCTTAGGTGGTTTGGGCATCTCGTGCGGATGCCTCACGAGCGTCTCCCTAGGAGGTCCTCCTCGCACTTCCCACTGGGAGGAGACCCCTCGGGGCAGGCCAAGGACCAGATGGGGGGATTACATCTCCTCTCTGGCCTGGGAACGCTTCAGGATCCCCCAGGAGGAGTTGCTAATGTTGCTCTAGAGAGGGAAGTCTGGGGGTCTCTGCTGGAGCTGTTGTCCCCGCGACCCGATTCCGGATAAGCGGTTGAGGATGGATGGATGGATTGAAATTCCTCAGATGTACCGCCAAGTCCGTACCGCTCCAAAAATAGGGTAAGAATGTCACCGTACTTGGACTAGCAAAGTTTCCCAGTCAACACTTTGTTGAGTCTTGTTAACTTTAAACTCCAAAACAATGCTTAAAAGTAGCTCTATTCCTCTGTCAGTCTACAGATATAATTCGTTCTTGCCGTGACCTGACAATTTTTGCTATATGTCGCCTCCGGAAATGATGTTGTGGATGTTTCTGATTGGCTAAAATGGTCTTAAGTCCTAGGCTACAGCGTCTCCAGTATTTTGGCATGCGTATGACACTCAGTGTATGCATTTGCCTGGGGACAGAGATCGTTTTTTAAATGCGCACGTGTGGCTTGAGATTAGGGCTGGGCGATATGGCCTTTTTTGAAAAAATCTCGATATTTGCAGGCCATATCGCGATGCATGATATATAGCTCGATATTTTGCCTTGGCCTTGAATTAACACTTGATGCATATAATCACAGTAGTATGATGATTCTATGTGTCTACATTAAAACATTCTTCTTCATACTGCATTAATATATGCTCATTTTAAACTTACACGCAGAGAAAGAAACCACCACTAAGTCAATTGACCAAAACTGTATTTATTACACAGTTATTAAGCAATGGCACAAACGTTCATGTCATTTCCAAAACAGAAAATGCAAGATTGTCAGAGACATTTTAAGTGTCAAATAAAATGAGGTGCATAATAGGAAATCAAATAGTGTTCGTTATTAAATTCTGTTGTTGACTATTTTTTTCAAAAGGTGTTGATCTGTAAATGGTTGCCTTGGCATTTTGATGGTTTGGCACCGAACGGAAATGTTGTCATGCGTAATAAGCACTCCTCATTCTCTAGCAGGTGACTTTTCAAATGATGCTACATATTAGCTGTAATGCTACTTTTGGTAGCAACGCTTTTGGCCCGCACTTGACAAATTACGGTTGGCTGTTCGACATATTCCCATTTGAAGCCAAACCACTGGCAGACGATGGACCACCTGCTGTTTTTCTTGGGAATAAATTCTTCGTTCAATCGACGTTACCCATGCCGCTACCGCTCTGCTCCGCGAGGGGGTATACGTATGTGACGTATGAAGTGACAGTATGTGACGTATGTA
Source organism: Nerophis ophidion (assembly GCF_033978795.1). Classification (NCBI taxonomy): domain Eukaryota; kingdom Metazoa; phylum Chordata; class Actinopteri; order Syngnathiformes; family Syngnathidae; genus Nerophis; species Nerophis ophidion. The sequence goes on from NC_084625.1 coordinate 47,022,927, forward strand.
AGGTGCGCTTGTTTGTCTGTGAGAAGGAGAAAGGAAAGACCGAGAAGAGCCTGTAGTGTAATGCTCGCAGCTAAAAGCAACTGCGTGAGAACGTACACTCGAATATCAAGATATAGTCATTTTCTATATCGCACAGAGACAAACCCGCGATATATCGTGTATATCGATATATCGCCCAGCCCTACTTGAGATCTTGTTAAGACGTTAGTTTAGGCGGTGGCTCTTTGTTGTTAAGGCCGCCTTAACAACAAATCTCTGCGGGAAACCCTTGATTACCGGTAAACCAGCTTTGTGGTACAACATATCCGTACTTAATCCTCATAGGAATACATCCTGCTTTCTATAACAGGCCTCCGAGATTTTCCGCTGTTTGTTTGTGTTTTCCTATCCCCGTCTTGTTGCTGGGAATGTCTTTTAACACGTGTGTTTGTGAAATGTTCTCTGGAGGAGGAAACATCATGTCTTTCTGCACAACCACAACAAGCATTAATAGGAAGGAATGTTGACAGTTTTGTCATACTTTGTGATCTCTACTGGGAGTCATAACATCTCAATCTCAGCGCAGTCACTGTGAAACAAAGCACAGCTTGGCGTTGTTGACAAGGACTGAGTGTCATCTTCAGGGTGTTTCCTCTTGGATTGTATTTCTAAATGACATCTCATGTATGCCCTTACTATGACACAGCAGCAAACCTTTCACTAGATTCTTGTAAAGAGCAGGCTGTGTGCTCTTTTTCCAAATGCCTGTGGTGTAACCAGTAGTTTGACCAGTGCAACGGAAAGAGGATGACTAACAGGTACTGAGGATGGAAAAAATGACAAACACTACGGTGCCTTAATGGCTTAAAGACTCGATGAGTCTCTGGAAGCTTTCTCCCACTCACTGGACATGTTAGCATTAGCTCTTAGATGAGAGGCAATTGCCAGAGTGATGTTGTGCAGTACAACCATTTGTTACCATAGCAAAACAGCACTAACTGTTTTAGCAATGACTCAGGGTACGAGTTTGTGAAAATGCTGTATTTATTTCAACAAAACACACATTGTTTACAAAATACATAGGTTAGCTCAGTCAAGTGCAATTACCCTCATTGTGTAATTATTTTGGGTAAAGTATAAAAATGAAATACATTTATTGATGAAGTAATGTTAAGGTATGTTATAAATGATTAAAATTAATCAACTGTCTGCAGTTTATTGCACATTCCTAATGTGGATTGTTGCAATCCTGCCTTGATTGTCAAACAATTTTGGCAATGGAACCTGTGATCGTTTTACCCGAATAAATGCCTCTGATATTCTGCACATTACGTGTTGTACAAGTTAATCCTATTCCTATATGTGCAAGAGAATGTACTAAATTTCTTTAGTTTGTAAGAAAGTGTATTATTTCCAGGCAATCTGCCTGCTAAACACAGAACATGTTAGAAGGGAATATGCAGTATTTCAGCCCGGCAGAAAAAATATATTTTTCTTTATAATCCTCAATTGATGTACTACCACAGTGGTTCTCAAATGGGGGTACGCGTACCCCTGGGGGTACTTGAAGGTATGCCAAGGGGTACGTGAGATTTTTTAAAAATATTCTAAAAATAGGAACAATTAAAAAATCCTTTATAAATATATTTATTGAATAATACTTAAACAAAATATGAATGTAAGTTCATAAACTTTGAAAAGAAATGCAACAATGCAATATTCAGTGTTGACAGCTAAATTTTTTGTGGACATATTCCATAAATATTGATGTTAAAGATTTCTTTTTTTGTGAAGAAATGTTTAGAATTAAGTTCATGAATCCAGATGGATCTCTATTACAATCTCCAAAGAGGGCACTTTAAGTCAAGGATTACTTCTATGTGTAGAAATCTTTATTTATAATTGAATCACATGTTTATTTTTCAGCAAGTTTTTAGTTATTCTTATATCTTTTTTTCCAAATAGTTCAAGAAAGGCCACTGCAAATGAGCAATATTTTGCACTGTTATACAATTTGATAAATCAGAAACTGATGACAGTGTGCTGCATTTTACTTCTTTATCTCTTTTTTTCAACCAAAAATGCTTAGCTCTGATTAGGGGGTACTTGAATTAAAAAAAAAATCAAAGGGGGTACATAACTGAAAAAGGTTGAGAACCACTGTACTGGCAGGTACAAACAGATAAGTATGAATATCACCATTATTTTAATTAGCACACCTCCGTTACAGTCAAAGCATGATCGTAACAATCCACATTTTGGATTATGAAATCCGCTAAACTGGTATCCAAATACTGAGGTGACACCTGTCCTGCCTTTGTCGAGGTGGAAGGGTTCTTTTCTCTGGATGGCATTTTCCGGTGATGGATGGAAATGGCTTTGGTCTTGATGGGAGAGTGAACCGCCTGGGCTTTGGAGCTTGGCTTTCCATTCAATGTAGCCTGTTTGTTTATTTCTGCTTGCTATTTCTTTCCTCTTGTGGCTCAACGTCAACTGCAATGCAAGAAATCTTGCCTTTGAAGGAAATTATTGTTAGCTTGTGATAGTGTTAACTTTGACAGCCTTCGTTAGAAGTTACAATACTAACAACACAAAGGTATGATGGTTTGAAAGCTATGAACGTGTATTACCCTAAAGTGAATTGTTTTCAGCATAGCCAGTGGTGTGTCCAGACTTTTTTTCAGGGGTGATACGCGGGGAGCACTTAGTTCCGCAGGGGTGCCACCCATAAAACTGTCAGTGTACCCCAAGGGCAGCTGTAGCTAATATAGTAGCTTACCACCACCAAGTATGGAATGAATCTTCTTGCAAGACAATTACTGACATTAAATATTATGCGCTCTAAAGCATTGAGCTTTGTTTTTTGCCAACATGGTAGTATTATACGATGGGGCATCTTTTTCTGTCACTTTGGGGGATAATACTTATGGGCTTAAAGAGGAAGATGTCCAAAGTAACTTGGACAGCGATGTTCAGAACAGGGAAGATTTAGTTCATTTGTTATTTAAGCGATACTTTTTTCTTGACAACCTCTCCATCATCCATCTGTTCAATTCTGGTGATTGTTTAAAAGAGAATAAATACCTTACAGAATGTGTTACCTTAATAAAAAGTAATGTTTACATAATATTTGCGATATAGCGCTGCCGAGAATCGAACCCCTGCCTTGTGGCATGAAAGGTAGATGCGTAGACCCTTACCCTACCAGACTACTGACCTGATAAAAATAACATTTATAATATATACACTACAGGCCAAAAGTTTGGACACACCTTCTCATTTCAATGTGATTTCTTTATTTTCATGACTATTTACCTTGTAGATTGTCACTGTAGGCATCTAAACTATTAATGAACACGTGGAGTTATGTACTTAATAATAACTAGTTTTATATTATAGTTTCTTCAAAATATCCACCCTTTGCTCTGATTACTTTTTCGCACACTCTTGGCATTCTCTCCATGAGCTTTAAGATGTAGTCACCTGAAATGGTTTTCACTTCACAGGTGTGCTTGGAGCTCATCGAAAGAATGCCGAGAGTGTGCAAAGCAGTAATCAGAGCAAAGGGTGGCAATTTTGAAGAAACTACAATATAAAACATCCATCCATCCATTTTCTACCGCTTATTCCCTAAAACATGTTTTTATTTATTTCACCTTTTTTTTGTTAAGTACATAACTCCACGTGTTCATTCCTAGTTTTGCTGCCTTCAATGACAATCTACAATGAAAATAGTCATGAAAATAAAGACAACGCATTGAATGAGGAGAAGGTACAGTATGTCTAAACTTTTGACCTGAACTGTATATTTGTTTGTTTAGAATTTTTGTGCTATTCAAACCATGCATCGGTATTCTTTGATTCTATTGGCACTTAAAAAATATATTTCTTTATTTTCTATCCGTGTTCCAGACAGACCACAACTCTCAAAATCCCAAATTTCCTTTGGAGCTTCACCCGTTTGTGTGTTGTTGAATCTCCTCGCTAAATCTTCTCCAGGGCCCGAATCGTTCACGTGGTACAGCGAGGCTCGCTTCGCCGAAACGCCCCCCTCCATTACTCGACACGCCTCGAAACCTCCACACATCACTAGATCAAGCACACTACCGCCCCACGCACGATATGTGTGGACAGAATACCGGCCTCTGACGTACTTCGTATGTTTCTCCGGAACGAAACCTTTAATATCAATGTAGCAACATCTAAAAGAATGTTTACGGGTGTCGTGACGTGTTACAGTTTTTGTGTTTTACACTGGAATGCGCTCCTCAAGTTAGTGTTGTGACAAGTTCATGTGTGCACTTCACATGGTAAACGTGCTTGTGTCTGGTTCCTCGGATCCCGACTGTGATTGGTTTTGATTGCGAGCGGTGAGCGCGATCTCCACCGCTGACTCGCCAGCCTCCGGTTCGGGGTGCTGCCCGAGTTGCTGACCGAGACGCTTGGCAGCTTTGAGGATGTGTCCCCGGAAGGAGGAACCGATGAATGCGTAGAGGAGCGGGTTTATACAGGCGTGGGTCAGCGCCAGGCTCTCGGTCACTTGGAGGGCGTGATCTAAGCCCTTACTGACCTCACAGTCGGTCACTAGCATGTAGATGATGTCCAGCGCTCTGCATAGTTTCACCACATTGTAAGGAAGCTGAGTCAGCAGGAAGACGGCCACCACCGCTAACAGCACCCGTAGGGCCCGCCACTTCCGCTCCCTTTGCATACCCGCCACTCGGCCCAGGGCACGGCCCAACAAGCAGTAGCAGACCACCATAACCAGGAAAGGCAGCACAAACCTGAGGCCAACCTCCAACAGCTCCAGGGTAGCTTTGGTGGGTCGGGCCATGCTGTGCGGGTACACAGCTATACAGTATATCCTGTGATGGGAGTGCTTGACGGTGGAGAAAACCAACTCGGGGAGACCAAGGAAGCTAGCCACCGCCCACAATGCCAAGCACACCACGAGCCACTTTCTCCGTACGCGGGGGCCCCTGGCGGTCCTCCCCGCCGTGCTCTGGGCTACGGCCCTGTAGCGGTCCACGCTGATGCAGGCCAGCAGAAGCATGCCACAGCTGAAGTTGGTGCTGTAGAGGAAGGAGGTGAGCTTGCAGGCAGCCGAGCCCAACCTCCAGCCGTGCACGGCGTCCGCCGCCCAGAACGGCAGTGTGACGAGCAGGAGCAGGTCCGAAATGGCCAGGTTAAGGATGCACACGTCCGTCAAGGTGCGCAGTCGCGAGCGCGACGCGTAGACCGCCACAACCAGAGCGTTCCCCGCCAGGCCCACCACCAGCGCTAGCGAATAGATTGCCGGGAGGAAGACGCTGGCGAAAGAACGCACAGTCTCCTTGTCGCACACCGAGTGGTCATAGCTGTAGTCGTAGCTGACGTTGAAGCTGGGGTCCTCGTCGTCATGGTAATAGTAGTCCTCCATCTTGCTGTGTGGGCAATAAGAGACAAGGTTGTTGTTCAGTGGAATCTCTGCTGCATGGCTTCCCTAATGGCCTAATCCTTGTCTGTCCGCACCATGCGTGGACCTGAACACATCAATGACTCCAACTTTGTAACTCCGTCCGTCTGTCCCCACCCGAAAAAAGACTAGTACAGTATTTTGTTTGTTTAGTTTAGTTGTAGCTGCTCTGCAACGTAAAGCAATGTAACTACCATCTTGTGTCGACAACCATGCACTTTCTTATATAACTAAAACAGATGGAACATTGCAAAGTAGCTCAAGTATTTTCACTGCGGCCGCATACTCAAGGCTGGAAGAACTGAGGGCATTTATTATTTTTGTAAATAGTATCTCACGACTTGGAAAACTTCATTTTAATAAACAAGCCTGAAATAACACCAAATACCTTTTTTATTCCTTCATCACCATTAAAAATGCATAAAAACAACATAAACAATCCGTTTTATGAGGTCAACAAACCTAGCAGAGTGACTCAGTACAACCACAATAATGTTTTAAGTAAAGAACGGCTGATGTGATTATCAGTATCTGGGTGGTTATGAACAATGTCTAAGCGGGACATTAACTCCGTAGGGAAAAACAAGATTGTATAATGTCAATAAAAAAATACAAGATAAAAATTGTGCTGAATCTTTTAGTCAATTTCATGTTATCAGTTCCAAAGTTCTTACCTCTTTAGTCTGCTGCTGTTCATTCAAATGTTTCGCTTGTTGTGTCTGCACAGCAGAGTTGTCGGCAAAGAACATCCACTCCTCCCCCTCTCCATGCACTACATGCACCTCCCTTTCACCACCGAGCTTTGCATACACGTGCAAATGTGTTTGTGTGCCTTTTCTAAAGCCAGTCTCTTCCAGCCTGCTGCCATCCATTTATTATTCTTTGAATTCTTGAGAAACTCTCGAGCCTTCTATCATCATGCAGTTTTTTGTATGCTCTTTTAAGCATCACCTTACACTTTGCAACGGTGCACACGTGACACTCCAACTTTTACTCGCAGTACAATAAGTAATTAGAACTTCCATCCATCAATTTTCCTACCGCTTGTGGAATTAGAATTTGATACATTTATTTACAGAGCGTTGTGCCAACATTATAATGTTCTAATAATAACAAGTATGCAGTACTGTATATGGGACAGTGGCACAGCATTCTGAGTAAAACAGGTATATATAAAATAGAATAATAAAGTAACAATAGAAAATAGGTCTAGAAACCATCCATATTCTACCGCTTGCTAGAGCCTATCTCAGCTGTGTTTCGAAATATTATTGAATAAATATATTAGGCAAGAGATACATTTTTGCACATTGTCGGTTTAAAAATGTACATATATGCAGCATACACTTTTTAAAATGATGACTAGTAGCCCAGTGAGGCACATTTTTTTTTAAACAATATATTCCAAAAATTCACTTTTATCCCAACTTTGTTCGAGTACAAAGTGATTTTCTAAAACGTTTTCTTATACAAACCCCATTTCCATACGAGTTGGGAAATTGTGTTGGATGTAAATATAAACGGAATACAATGATTTGCAAATCCTTTTCAACCCATATTCAATTGAATGCACTACAAAGACAATGTATTTGATGTTCACACTCATAAACTTTATTATTTTTTTTGCAAATAATAATTAACTGAGAATTTCATGGCTGCAACACGTGCCAAAATATTTGGGAAGGGCATGTTCACCACAGTATTACATCACCTTTTCTTTTAACAACACTCAAACGTTTGGCAACTGAGGAAACTAATTGTTGAAGCTTTGAAAGTGGAATTCTTTCCCATCCTTGTTTTATGTAGAGCTTCAGTCCTTCAACAGTCCAGGGTTTCCGCTGTCGTATTTTACGCTTCATAATGCGCCACACATTTTCAATGGGAGACCGGTCTGGACTGCAGGCGGGCCAGGAAAGTACCCGCCCTCTTTTTTTACGAAGTCACGCTGTTGTAACACATGCTGAATGTGGCTTGGCATTGTCTTGCTGAAAAAAGCAGGGGCGTCCATGAAAAAGACGGCGCTCAGATGGCAGCATATGTTGTTCCGAAACCTGTATGTACCTTACAGATGTGTAAGTTACCTGTGCCATGGGCACTAATGCACCCCCATACCATCACAGATGCTGGCTTTTGAACTTTGCGTCGATAACAGTCTGGATGGTTTGCTTCCCCTTTGGTCCGGATGACATGATGTCGAATACTTCTAAAAACAATTTGAAATGTGGACTCTTCATACCGCAGAACACTTTTCCACTTTGCATCAGTCCATATTAGATGATCTCGGGCCCAGAGAAGCCGGCTGCGTTTCTGGATGTTGTTTATAAATGCATAGTAGAGTTTTAACTTGCACTTACAGATGTAGCGACAAACTGTATTTTGTGACAGTGGTTTTCTGAAGTGTTCCTTAGCCCATGTGGTGATATCATTTAGAGATTGACGTTTGTTTTTGATACAGTGCCGTCTGAGGGATCGAAGGTCACGGTCATTCAATGTTCGTTTCCGGCCATGCCGCTTAAGTGGAATGATTTTTCCAGATTCTTTGAACCTTTTGATGATATTATGGACCGTAGATGTTGAAATCCCCAAATTTCTTGCAATCGCACCTTGAGAAACGTTGTTCTTAAACTGTTTGACTATTTGCTCACGCAGTTGTGGACAAAGGAGTGTACCTCGCCCCATCCTTTCTCGTGAAAGACTGGGCATTTTTTGGGAAGCTGTTTTTATACCCAATCATGGCAACCACCTGTTCCCAATTAGCCTTCACACCTGTGGGATGTTCCAAACAAGTGTTTGATGAGCATTTCTCAACTTTATCAGTATTTATTGCCACCTTTCCCGATTTCTTTGTCGCGTGTTGCTGGCATCAAATTCTAAAGTTATGATTATTTGCAAAAAAAAAATATATATCAGTTTGAACATCAAATAAGTTGTCTTTGTAGCATATTCAACTGAATATGGGTTGACAAAGATTTGCAAATCATTGTATTCCGTTTATATTTATATCTAACACAAAAATTCTCAACTCATATGGAAACGGGGTTTGGAAATAAGACCGGTCAGAAAACGGTTTGAAGATGGTCTGTTAAACAAGATCAAAGCACCACCATTACATGTTATGTAGACCACAAGGAAGTGTTTAAATGGAGGGAAACAAATCATAACATGACCCTTTTAAAGTTCCTCAGAACAAAAGGTTTGGTCTAGTGGTTTTCAAACATTTTCCAACGTGGGCCACACACAAATAAAACTAAGAATGCGGTGGAAGTTATTCCTCACCGTTAAATTGCATTGAATAAACAGTCAGTGTTTTAAAGCCTAAATTTCAATCTTTTGTTTCATAGGTGCCAACATAGGTTTTTCAAATTTCTCTTCAACTTTTTTCTCTTCTTTTTAATGTTTCGATGGAAGCCCTCTTTGTTTTTTTATTGATCCCCTCCGAGGGGCGTGGATTAAAACGTGTAATGACCTCAACGCAGAGAGAGGTGCATCACACATTCCAGGCCAGCTGCATAAAAGAAGATTCTGAAAATAAACAAAATAAAGGGAAACTATCTATAAGAGTGGGCTTGCCAAATTTCCGGAAGACACGCGACTGGGAGGGTTTTCTTTCCATTCCAGCGGTGCTGGAACATGTTTGGACTTGACAAGCTTGTATTATGAAACTTAAGTAAGAGCAGAAGCCAACAAGCCTCAGGTCTAATGGGCTTTCCTTGAAGCGCACACGTCTCCGTTCTACTGGCAGCACCTCAAGTCAAAGTCTTGACACACTTGGGCAGGCCACCCTCATTTGCAGTTAAAACAGCATCGACTCTTCTAGGAAGACAAATTGATTCAATCTGTCTATGCCGTGCTCGCCTACATGTCGTGACTAAAACAGTGGACATGATGACAGTGTCCTTCTGTCGTTACTGCATCCATGTCTGGCCTCCACATTTACGCCGTCGCCAGCATGGAAATAAAAACAGGAAGCCCGACTTTTATTTTCTCCGCACTGTGACTCAGTAGAGGACTTCTGAGGCCTGGTATTGGCAAGGTAGCCACATCAGACCAACATAAAAGAGGACTTCCAGCGGGGTAAAAATGCCTGCGTCAAAGTGCTCCGTCACTCGTTTATTTCTGTAATTTTCAGTCCCTCCAGGATATTGCTATTGCGCCAATTCACGCCAATTCAACCGAGCCCCACAAATTAGGTGCGGCTCTGCAATTTTGTCCAATATTCGCAATTTCTCCTCACATTTTGGGCAGTCATAAAAATGTTCACCATCAAAATGGTCCCAGCAGCACTCAAATGCAACACAACTGTCCAACCAATCAAATGTCTCCATGCATTGCCACGCGCCTTAACTTCCTTAAATCTTGCATATATTGCCGAGTAATCCGTGTAGTGAAGTGAATTATATTTATATAGCGCTTTTTCTCAAGCGACTCAAAGCGCTTTACATAGTGAAACCCAATATCTAAGTTACATACAAACCAGTGTGGGTGGCACTGGAAGCAGGTGGGTAAAGTGTCTTGCCAAGGAAACAACGGCAGTGACTAGGATGGCGGAAGCTGGAATCGAACCTGCAACCCTCAAGGCGCTGGCACGGCCACTCTACCAACCGAGCTAATTTATTAGAGCAGGGATGTCAAACTCGTTTTCATTGAGGCCCACATTGTAGTTATGACTACCATCATAATAATAATAGATTAGATTTATATAGCGCTTCTCTAGACACTCAAAGCGCTTCACAGAGAAGTTAGAAGCCATCATTCATTCACACCTGGTGATGGTAAGCTACTTTCGTAGCCACAGCTGCCCTGGGGTAGACTGACGGACGTGACTGCCTGTCTGCGCCTACGGCCCTTCATCATTCATTCACTAGTGTGAGCGGCACCTTGGGCAAGGGTGAAGTGTCCTTCCCAAGGACACAATGCCAGCAATTTGGATGTTAAGAGGCGGTGAGCGAACCTGCAATCCTCAGGTTTCCGGCAGTGCACAAAGCAAGGTCCATAAAGACATGGATGACGTAGTCTGTTGTGGACGGATTTGTCTGGTCTGCACAGAGGCCTGACCGGAACCCGATAGAACACCTTTGGGATGAATTAGAACAGAGACTGAGAGCCAGGACTTCTCGACCAACATCAGTGTGTGACTTCACCGATGCGCTTTTGGAAGAATGGTCGACCTTCCAAATTAGCCCACGGACAGTACACAGAGAGCTTCATGGAATGGGTTTCCATGGCCGAGAAGCTGCATCTAAGCCATACATCACCAAGTCCAATGCAAAGTGTGTGATGCAGTGGGGTAAAGCACATCGCCATTGGACTCTTATAATAATGATAATAATAATGAATTAGATTTATCTAGCGCTTTTCTAGACACTCAAAGCGCTTCACAGAGAAGCAAGAAGCCATCATTCATTCACACCTGGTGATGATAAGCTACTTTCGTAGCCACAGCTGTCCTGGGGTGGACTGACGGACGTGGCTGCCAGTCTGCACCTAGGGCCCCTCCGATCACCACCCGTTATTCATCATTCATTCACTAGTGTGAGCGGCACCTGGGGCAAAGGTGAAGTGTCTTGCCCAAGGACACAATGCCAACGATTTGGATGATAAGAGGCGGGGAGCGAACCTACAACCCTCAGATTTCCGGCTGTGCATAAAGCAAGGTCCATAAAGACATGGATGACGGAGTCTGGTGTGGATGAACTTGGCTGGACTGCACATAGTCCTGACCGGAACCCGATAGAACACCTTTGGGATGAATTAGAACGGAGACTGAGAGGAAAAAGCTGGCAGCTTAGTGACCAGAATTTTTGTGTTAAATTTACTTTGGTTTTTACAACATTATATTGTTAATAGAACACCTACTCAGTGGCCTAATGGTTAGAGTGTCCGCCATGAGATTGGTAGGTTGTAAGTTCAAACCCCGGCCGATTGGCCTAGTGCAGTGGTTCTTAACATTGTTGGAGGTATCGAACCCCACCAGTTTCATATGCGCATTCACCGAACCCTTCTTTAGGGAAAAATCAAATGTTTTTTTTTTTTTCAAATTCAAGATAAAGTTAGATGTTTTTAGTAACGCTTTAGAATGGGGAACACATTATAAGTAACAAAGACATAATTTAGAGTTATTTGGACAGTAGTGGAACATATTCTAATTAATAAAGACTTATTTTAGAGTTATTTAGTTAGGGTGAGTGTCAGGATTAGAGGGTTAAGGTTATAATAAGGCCATGTCGAATAAGGCATTAATAAGTACTTAATAATGACTAGTTAGGAGCCAATATGTTATTAATTTGCATGTTATTAAGCAACTAATTAATGGTAACTATATACTAAAGTGTTAACATGTTTTTTTTACTGGTGCACAAAATGAACCGTGCATGAACATCACCTTGTTCAAACAACAAAACCCAACACAGTGCATAAACTCACAACAAAACACCCACTTGCAAATCAGTCAGCTGTTGCCGTATCCATAATACGCTGACAGGGAGAAGTTTGTATTTACACAATGAGTCGGGTGTGTTTTGACTTCTGCCGAACGCCTAAGGCCGACTCACCGAACCTAGGTTAAGAACCACTGGCCTAGTGGTTAGAGTGTCCGCCCTGAGATCGTTATGTTGTGAGTTCAAACCCAGGCCGAGTCATACCAAAGACTATAACAACGGGACTCATTACTTCCCTGCTTGGCATTCAGCATCAAGGGTTGGAATTGGGGGTTAAATCACCAAAAATGATTCCCGGGCCTGTCACCACTGCTGCTCACTGCTCCCCTCACCCCCCAGGGGATGATCAAGGGTGATGGGTCAAATGCAGAGAATAATTTCACCACATCGAGTGTGTGACAATCATTGGTACTTTAACAGTAAAAGTTATTTTTTTATTCTGACAACTTAGCTGCCTGTTTTTCAACTGTAGAAACAAATGTACCGCCTTTCCAGTTACAGTAATACACCATTAAAAACAACAGTAGATTTCACAGTCAAAAACTGGCAGCTCAGTCAACATAATTTCAACGCAAATAACAGGAGTAGTTTTTTTCAATTTCCATAATATGCTGTAAAGAACAACATACAAGTTATTGTCATTTTTGTTCATTTGATGGTTGGTTTGCTGTAAGGTTAAGTATTTGTATTTATTTTTATTTCGACAAAAACATGTTTGGAACGTATGATAATATACTGCAATATTTGTTGCAATATCGGATACTATTAAAGTTTAAAAGGTATGCCATTCAAAGCAGTACATTTTTTTTTTTTTGTAAAAATAAAAAAAAATCTATGACATTTAGTGAGAAAATATTAAGTACTTTATTGACACATTTCTATGTGTTTGCGGGCCAGATAAAATGATGGGCCTTGAGTTTGACACCTGTGGTGTAGGGCTATGTTTACAAAGTTTCATTTCGATAGTAATATCCTTTAAGAATATATGTATTGTTTACTCATTGTCAGCAAAAATATTTTTTCTTTTCTTTTCTGGGATTTTAGTATTTTCCTTTTAATACACAACATTTTTCCTTTGTTAAAATGTCTTCATTAATTACTTTTTCTTCAGCAAATTTCCACATGATAATTACATAGAGAAAATCACAAGATTCCATTGTAACTTTCTCCCATAATTTCAATGCAACAAACACCTGAAAAATATGTGTGCATTCCATTGCAATTTTTCGGAAGAACTTCTACAAATGCATGCATCTCATAAAAGGTCCGTGACATCCTGATATATTGCTGTCAAAATGTAAAAACAAAATGTAAATTTAAGATGCAGATGAAGTTTATTTTGTTGAAATCCTTGTCGGAACTCGCATGTCAAATGCAAAGACAGAGAGATAAAATAGTTCAATTCTATCAACAATCAAAATAAGCTATGGTGCAAGACCCCCCATCACATGGAGCTGGCTAATAAACCCAACTAATCACAATAGGGGACAGGTGTAAGGAATCAACGCTCCCACAGGAAGTAGCAAACAAGTGATGAAGGAGCACTGGAAAGGGGAACAAACGCAGGAAGAATACAACAGAAAATCAAAACAGACAACCAAGATCATGACAATCCTATGCTTCTTGGGGTGATTACAAACACTGATTACCAATTCATAAAATCACAAGTGGATTCAATGTCATCAAAATAAGTAATCCTTAAAGCATTGCAACTCTTTGAAAATGCTGCCGATAAATCATTTTTAAAAGATTTTAGGCCGCGACAATCACAGAAAAAGCCAGCAAAATCCTGCAGGGACTGAATATTGCAGTGTTCTCCGCCCTGGTGACTCAGTGTGTAACATGTCAGGAAATCTTTCTGCCCTGCTTGACTTCCCACATGGGTCACATGGCGGTCAGAGTCGCTCAAAAAAGTGCTTGTGTCGTCCTCACAGGTGCAGGACATGCGCGTTGCAAAGTGGCCATTGTCATGTGCACTACCACCCCAACCAGCACCGCCACCAGGTCAGTGGAAATGTTGTCACAGTGCTAGAGTCAACCCTTATGTGAACTCGAACGTGCATCATTGTATCAATATTTATAAGTCATAGGTAGCCTTTAACTAGGAAATAGCTGTAAGTTATCTCAGTTTGTTTTTATTAATCTGTTTTTAATGAATAATGTTCCAAAATAAATATGATCAGGCACTAAAAAGTATGAAAAACGAGGTAAAAAAAACTGAAAATAATTGATTGAAACAATTTTAATCTTACACATCAGCATGAATAAAATTTTTCGTTTTCCCCTTATGATTTACTGTTGATGTTAAATAATTTTACAGTTATGGACTTTGGCAAGGGAGCAATGGTCATGTTTATTTGAGTCTCGACAGTTAAAATTTGTTGCAGGGTGTGTGCAATTATCAACTGATATACTTTTCCTCTTCTCATAATGTAACACCTTGTTTCTGTTTGTAGACACGGCCTACACAGTATGATTTTGGTGCCTTTGGACACTGCTGGTGTCAAGCTGGTCAGGCCACTCACTGTCTTCGGACAGGACGGTATGTCTATTAACATCTATCCTCCGCACAATTTGGTATGGATGTTCCTATCAGGGTCATTATGCTGCCAATTTCAGATACGATCATTCATGAATGACATCGGCCGATACCGCTCACTCGTATTAACAGTGCATTTTTACATTTATTTGCGGTGAGTGCTGTTGTCAGTTTGACAATATCAACACAATATATCAAGTGCTTCTACAATTGTTTGAGCAAAACAAAGCCAATAGTAAGCAAAAAGTACCGTATTTTTCGGACTATAAGGCGCACTTAAAAAAAATGTTTTTCTGTTTTTTCTTACCGACTTCAAAGCAATTTTATTTGGTACACAGTGTAATAATAAGTGTGATCAGTAGATGGCAGTCAAACATAAGAGATATGTATAGACTGCAATATGATGGCAGTCACACACAATAAATATGTGTAGACTGCAATATGACTCAAACACCAAAATTTGTTCCATTGAAAATATAGAACATTACACACTCCGCTAAAAAATCTATCAAAAATGTTTTAGTACGACTTTGGTAAGCTATGGCTCCGCACCGAATAATGGATTGTACTGTGCTTCAACGTACGAGTATTATTAGATAAATAGGTAGTACTTTATTGATCCCTTCAGGAGAGTTATGGTGTGTGTATAAGGTAAGACATATTTGGTGTTTTGTTTCGCAATATTATGCAAAAGCAACTTTTCTTACCCTCTGGTACCTGCTGATCTGTATTTGGGATCTGCATAAGTCCGGAAAATGTGCGCCCATCCGCCATTGTAGTCCATGGCGACCCCGTAGTCGATAAGCTTCTTCTTTTTCTCCATCTACTTATCATGGGACATTCATCCTCCGCTGTTGCCATTTCTAACATAAAGTAGTGTAAAGTTCTTAGTTATATCTGCCATGAAAGCGTTAAAACATACCGGTGTCATGAATTTACATTATTCACCCAAGGAACTTTAGTTATTAGGGAGTTATTGGTCAGACGGTTTTTCATGGGACACAATTCCGGCGGATAAGGAGAAGCTGCTCCATTATTGATCTAAGTAAAGTCTGAATGTCATTAAAACAGTTAGCTCGATCTTGTGACACTTCTTCCACTCCCGTCCTTGCACGCTACACCGCTACAACAAAGATGACGGGGAGAAGACGCTGTCGAAGGTGGGCCACGTAAATAAGACCGCCCACAAAACGGCGCATCCTGAAGCGACTGTCAGAAAGCGACTTGAAGATTATCTGTAAAACATCATCTATGCAACATTTTGACCAAAGAACCACCATTACATGTTATGTAGACCACAAGGAAGTATTTTCCTTTTAGAAAGAAAAAATTATAATATGACTCCTTTTAATGCGCCCTATAAGCAGGTGCACCTTATGGTCTGGAAAATACGGTACTCATAAGTTAAGGTTATTGTAAGTTTAGGAACCACTGTATATTGAATCAAGTAATAGAGACACTTCTAAAATGCCGAACTACCGCGGACACAGACGCAGCAAAACACAGGCGTAGACAAGAAGCCATGCTAGCTGCTCAGCTAGCTAGAATATGAAGTAGTGAAACAACAAAAGTTAGTGCTTTGTACACTTGAACAAAAGTCTACAGCAGAAAGTAACCAACTAAGAAGAGGAAATTACTATGCAGATCAAAAAATCAGGAGAAACGATAATATCCACACAGTGTGATAATACTGTCAGCCATAAATAACTATGTATGCACTGAGTAAGTTTTATTAAATCCTTTATGTCAAAGTCATGGCGCGCGGTTCAGATTCGGGCCGGAATGAATTATCTATGGCCCCCGGGATGGTATTCATTTCATACTTGCCAACCCTCCCGATTTCTCCGGGAGACTCCTGAATTTCAGTGCCCCTTCCAAAAATCTCCCGGGGCAACAATTTTCCTGAGTTTCTCCCGACTTCCACCCGGACAACAATATTGAGTCTTCTACAACCTGTCGTCACATCCGCTTTTCCTCCATACAAACAGCGTGTCGGCCAAGTCACATAATATATGCAGCTTACACACACACACACACACACACACACACACACATGCATATTTGGTCAACAGCCATACATCTGTAACACTGTTACAAATATGCGTCACACTGTGAAACCACACCAAACAAGAATGACAAACAAGTTTTGGGAGAACATCCGCAATGTAACACAACATAAACACAGCAGAACAAATACCCAGAATCCCTTGCAACACTAACTCTTCCGGGACGCTACAATATAAACCCACTCCCCCATCTGCTGAATTTGAAGGTCTTAAGGTTGGCAAGTATGATTTAATTAGTATTAGATCCGGCCCGCAGGCCACAGCCACCTGCTGCTGTTTTGCACGCACCAATACTCCATCAGTGTTGGCGCGAGGAATTTCCAAAATGGGGTTCCAGGGACCCCGTCAAGTCTTAAAAATGAGGTCCCACACTAAATTTTTGGGGCCCCACTTTTTTGTAACTCTTTTGAAAACAAATGATAAATGTATGCATTATGCTGTTCTATCTCACATTCTATATTGTGGTTTGGAAAAAGGTTGTCATAAACATTACTTAATTCATTAAAAAAATATATAACAAAAGAAAAAACATTCTTTATGCATATGTAAATGTATCCAGTTTCCTTCATGGATCTAAACTTTATCGAACTTTATCGGTGTCGGTATATTTTTCTCTATTTTTAAATTAATATTTTCAAAATTTTTCTATTTTTAGCCAAAGTAAGACAAAGAAAACAATCGGAAGTTGTCTTTATATTTTTAGTTTTAATGCCATGATTTGAATAGTCCGGCCCATGTGTGTACAGATTTTCCTCAATGTGGCCCCAGAGCTAAAATGAGTTTGACACCTCTGTGTTAAATGAATGTGTGTTTGCTCAGATGCCATCCATGGCGGACACTTTGAGGTTCACTTTGAAAACGTGCGTGTCCCCGCCTCAAACATCATTCTAGGTAACCAAGAATAAATTCCATCTTTCTTTCTATTGTAAGACACAATACGAGACGTGTGTTGTTTTCCAGGCGAGGGCCGAGGTTTTGAGATAGCTCAAGCTCGTCTGGGAGCGGGTCGGCTGCATCACTGCATGAGAGCTGTGGGTATGGCCGAGCTGGCACTGGAGCTGCTGTGCCTGCGCGCCGCCTCCAGGAGAACCTTTGGCAAGAAACTGTACCAACATGTGGGCCCCTAAACTTCTTATTCTCCGCTCATTGCTGCTGTGGGGCCCCTCCTGGACAGCTAGTGATAGGCAACTTGCTGTGTTGCAGGAGGTGGTGGCTCACTGGATAGCGGAATGCCGCCTCATGATCGAGCAGAGCCGCCTGCTGACGCTTAGTGCTGCACACGCTCTCGACACGCTGGGAGGACGTGCCGCTCGCAAACAGGTAAGACTCTGCTGTTCGAGTTTTGTCTAAGGAGTTCTTGCTGAGTGAAGCAATGCATGCAGATAGCGCTGGTAAAGGTGGCAGCAGCCAGGATGGCGTGCAAAGTGCTGGACTGTGCGATACAAGTGCACGGAGGGGCGGGTGTGTCTGGAGACTTCCCCCTGGCTCACATGTGAGTTTTTTTGGTGACCTCGTGGCACTTTCATAATAAAAAGTTAACGTTTTTACATTGCAGGTACGCCTATGCTAGGACTTTACGCATTGCCGATGGACCGGATGAGGTGCACCTGTCCACCGTTGCTGGTCTGGAACTGAGGGATCAACTGGCCAAGGCAAAACTGTGACATTATCACGGTAAGCTTCTTATTGTTTTTGCAATCCTACAACACAGCGGTATGCCTAATTAGAAATGACTAGGGATGTTCCGATCAAGGTTTTGTCAGGCTTAGTCAAAAGGATAGGACTCAGATGCAGAATAGGAAATACTTCGCCAGGCTTTTATTTTGACAGCGTCCTTTCACATCCGGTGTCAGAGTAGTACAATATCTTCAATAACAAATCTAGTCGGCGAAAAACATTCCAAAAAAAAGGAAAAACTGAAAATCACTCCGAAAGGAGGAAAACACAAAAGCAAAGACAAACTATAATTGGCGCCGTATATGCTATAAAACTTATTATTAACACAAAACGCTCCAACATGAGGAAGAAACAATGGCTATGAAAAATTCTAGACTTACTCTAATCTAATAAAGGTTAACAAAAAATGTCATTCAAAAATTTGAGGAAAGAAAGACTCATAAGAAAAAACTGATAACTCACCACTTTGGCTGAAAAAAGTAGATAACAAAAAATCACTCTGCTGAGGAGGAGAAAAGGCAAAATCAAAATAGCAACGAAGGAATTCAGGATCAAGGTAGATAAACGTGAGATTAGGCAAGGCATGGACATGGACGCTCGAGAGGCATGAATACACGAGACAATTGGCACAGAACAAAGGGAGGTGTGGGCTTATTAGAAACATAAGGGTAATAGGAACAGGTGGAGACAATCAGGGATCAGGGATGACGTCAGACCGATGACACAAAAAGGAAGGGCAGGTGACCTGAAACGAGAGGAGAGTTACTTTTCAAACTAAAACATGCAATTCACAAGACAGAAAAAACCAAGACAAGACATCCCTCACCGCGGTGTGACAGGTTTTATGCTGCCGATTCCGATCATCCATGAGTGAGATCAGCCGCTACCAATACCGATCACATGTATGAACTGGACATTTATTCATGCTAAGTGCTATTGACAGTTTAACAATGTCAGCACAATATCTAAACTAGGTCATTATTCTATTGTATTACATGCAATTGTTTGAGGAAAACCTAAGTCAATTGTACAACTAAGCAAAAGCTACTACCTGCTACTCATTCTATCTCCTATGTTTTTCCCTCAAAGTCCTCCTGTGTCCAAGGAATTATTCCCTGAGTTTGTAAACATTAACATAAACAACAAATGGTTTTGAGTAGAAATGTCCGATGATATCGGACTTCCGATATTATCGGCCAATTAATGCTTTAAAATGTAATATCGGAAAATTATCGGTATCGGTTTCACAAAGTAAAATTAATGAATTTTTAAAATATATCTGTTCCGGAGAGGTACACGGACCTAGAGATAAGTACAGAGCAGTTGCGTCGCCCAGTCATACTTGCCAATCCTCCCGATTTTCCCGGTAGACTCCCAAATTTCAGTGCCCCTCCCAAAAATCTCCCGGGGAAACCATTCTCCCGAATTTCTCCCGATTTCCACCCAGAAAAACAATATTGGGGCGTGCATTAAAAGTACTGCCTTTGCGTGCCAGCCCAATCACATAATATCTACGGCTTTTCACACACACAAGTGAATGCCATGCATACTTGGTCAATAGCAATGCAGGTCACAATGATGGTGGCCGCATAAACAACTTTAACACTGTTACAAATATGCGCCACACTGTGAACCCACACCAAACAAGAATGACAAACACATTTTGGAAGAACTTCCGCACCATAACACGACATAAACACAACAGAACAAATACCCAGAACCCCCTCCAGCACTAACTCTTCCGGGATGCTACAATATCCACCCCCCACCCCCTGCCCACCTCACCACCTCAACCTCTTCATGCTCTCCCTGTCCCAAATTCCAAGCTGCTGTTTTGAGGCATGTTACAGAAAATAATGCACTTTGTGACTTCAATAATAAATATGGCAGTGCCATGTTGGCATTTTTTTTCCATAACTTGTGTTGATTTATTTTGGAAAACCTTGTTACATTGTTTAAAGCATCCAGTGAGGCATCACAACAAAATTAAGCCTAACAATCTGTTAATTCCACGAGTGTATATATCGGTATCGGTTGATATCGGAATCGGTAATTAAGAGTTGGACAATATCGGAATATTGGATATCGGCAAAAAAGCCATTATCGGACATCGCTAGTTTTGAGACAATGAAAATATCCTTATGATTACTCTCGTATCGATCATATACCAATATTACACTTATCATCGACACCTCCAATGAATAGATCTATCCACCTTCTTACATGTGTACTGACTGTAACAGTGCTGACAAATTAAGTTGTTATATTATCCTCTCTTTAGACTGTTTTTAATCAACTTACACTTATCAAAAATATAAACGCAATACTTTTGTTTTTTCTCTCATTTTTTCATGAGTTGAACTCAAAAATCTAAAACCTTCGTTATATACACTAAAGACCTATTCCTCAAATATTGTTCACAAGTCTGTCGGTGCTAGTGAGCACTTTGTCAGCTTCCAGTAATTGTGTACAGATCCCTGCAACATGGGGCTGTGCATTGTCATGCTGCAACATGAGGTGATGGTTTCAGGTGAAAGGCACAACAATGGGCCTCAAGATCTTGTCACAATATCTCTGTGCATTCAAAATGCCATCAATTAAATGCACTTGTGTTGCTCTTACCATAACCCTACCCCCAACATGGGCCACTCGGTTCACAATGTTGACATCAGCAAACCGCACTCCCACACGATGCCACACACACTGTCTGCCATCTGCCCTGAACAGTGAAAACCGGGATTTATTCGTGAAGATAACACCTCTCCAACGTGCCAGACGCCATCAATGTTAGCATTTGCCCACTCAAGCCATTACGACAACAAACTAAAGTCAGCTTGAGACCCCGAATAGGACTACAAGCATGCAGATGAGCTTCCCTGAGACAGTTTCCCACAGTTTGTGCAGACATTCTTTGGTTTTGCAAAGCAGCTTTCCGGGTGGCTGGTCCCAGACGATCATGGAGGTGCACCTGCGTGATGTGGAGGTCTTGGGCTGGTGTGGTTACACGTGGTCTGCGGTTGTGAGGGCGGTTCGATGTCCTGCCAAATTCTCTGAAAAGCCTTTGGAGACGGCTAACGGTAAATAAATGAACATTCATTTCATGGGCAACATCTCTGGTGGACATTCCTGCAGTCAACATGCCGACTGCACGCTCCCTCAAAACTTTCAACATCTGTGGCATTTTAGTGTGGCCTTTTATCGTGGGCACCCTAAGGCACACCTTTGCGATAATCTTTTTGATTAATCATTATCTTGATATGCCACACGTGTGAGATAGGATGGCTTATCTTGGCAGTGAAGTAATGCTTACTAACACAGATTTTTTAACAATATTTGAGAGGAATAGGTATGTTGTGTATATAGTAAAAGTTTTAGATCTTTTAGTTCAACTCATGAAAAATAGGAGCAAAAACAAAAATGTACATTTTATATTTTTGTTAAGTGTATTCATTTTGTGTTAATATCTTCTTCTGTAACATGGTTGCATCTACACCTCTTGAACTTTACTAAGTACTCATTTTTTGGTGTTGTTTCAAGATAGGTTAGCTTAGCTATTATCATGCCTGCTCCTGGCTTTCTCTTGGTGTGTAACAGGTTTAGCCTTGTCCTCCAGTACTTTATAATTATACTTAAGATAATAAGAAATGCAGTTTATTTGCCGTAATAGAGGTGATTATTAATGGCTTTTAGGGAAACTCCACACTGTGTATGGAGACTAATAATCAGCTGCCTGTCAGCTAAAAAGAATCGGCTTTAAAAGGCCTTAATCGCCATTGGCAGTTTACATACTTTTTCACGAAAATCGTCCACTACCGATATGTGCCTGACCAGTCGTCTTATCCAGTGTCATGGAGTGTCCTTTTTGGACTTTTTTGTGAGATCCGTGCATGAAGCTCAACTTGAAGCAAGACTTATTTGCGCAATTCTTAGCCACAGTGGAGCTCAATTTCCTGGAGCGCTTGTACTAGGTGATGATGGCAATCTAAAAAGTTTTAAAAACGGACCTCAAACAAGTAACTTTATTTCTTCGAGGAATTTTTGTTCTAAGATGAACTTGTCGCTATTTCTTGTGACTATGTGACAGCACTTTCAAATATATGTCACACAGGAAATAAAAACTAATTTAACTAGTGTTGGTGGAAGATGAAGAAGACGTCCATATTGACGTTTTAACTCACCTGTCATTTAGGATTGGCGTGTCTTCCTTCTTCAGGTCTTTCAGGGGAGCACCGGCTTTCTCTTTGTCCTTGTTGCCGCTCTCTTTCTCATTTTATTGTCTTCTCCTTGTTCTCATTGCAGGACACGAGGAACACATTTTTATGGATTTCTACCTTCTGGTCTTCTGTCTTTATCCACTTGCTCCTGATTGCTTCTTCCCTGACTCCATCTCATCTTGGGACTGGCTTGAATGCAGGCTGCTCTTAAAGAACCACAACAGGAAAAATAAACAAGTAATTTACTTTAGATTAAAAAAATAATAAAAATTAAATAATGTAATATAACTGAAAACAAATTCCCTTTATTCTCACCTTAATTTGTATCAGGCTTAGGGTTGCAAAATCTCGGGAATATTCAAAGTTGGAAATGTTCCATGGGAATTAACAGGAATTAATGGGAATAAACATTGAATGCAACATGCTAGATCTTGCAGCATGATTATTAGCTAAAACAACCTGATTTAATGCAAATTCAGTTGAATTTCAACCCTTTTCTGTGCATCCTTCCATCATATGTGCATTCTTCCATCACATGCAAATATCATTCCCAGCATGCTACACACTACAGGCCACACTAGTATTTGAGCCCAAAGACTTCATCCAGTCAGGTAAGTTTTGATGATATTACTGAGGTAAATATATTTGATCTATGGTATGGTGGGGGGCGGGGGGCAGGGGGAGGATCCTTTTTTTTTTTTTTTCTTTGTCATGAAAAAGGGAGGTTTTTGTGGTTGGTGCACTAATTGTAAGTTTATATTGTGTTTTTTATGTTGATTTAATAAAAAATACAAAATAAAAAAATGTATGTATTTATTTATTTTAAATAAAAATTAATAAAAAATTCTTCTGCGGCCTGGTACCAATCGGTGGTTGGGGACCACTGCTGTAGACTACTCCAGCAGACTTCCACTAAAGCTAACTAGCTGTTCCTGTAATTGTTAAATGATTGTGGGGCCAATATCTCTAACTAGCTAGGTTTATGTATCACCACAGTCTCATAATGAACCGAAAATATTTGTCCGTTAACCGTAATGCTAATTTTCTCTATGTTAAATCCCATTCATTTATGCTAACAATGTTAGCGATCCGAATTGACTTTTTTGTGATCTGTAAAGTTCAACTACCAAACATTAAATCAACAAGTGTAGGTTCCTCTGCTTTCTGTTCTGCTAGCCATTCTGTTGTCATACAAAAATGTAGGTTCTAGTTTGATTTATGTAGGTTATAGTTTCATTTATTTAGGTTATAGTTTGATTTAGCATGCTGATTGAGTGTTCATTTTTTCAATTAGTCTATTTCTATTAATTTGTCCATCAGACTACTCCAGTTGTTTAGCTAACTATTTATATCTGTGTGTGGCATTACATTAGTGTTTTACAAGCTTCTCATCTTATTCTACAGAATAGGATGGACGTTGTCCAACTTTGAATAATCAAAAAATGGTCAAAATTTCCAAACTTCCCGAGCTTAACTTCCCGTGGTAAATTTCCAGAAATTTTCCGGAAACTTTCCACCCCTTTGCAACCGTAATCAGGCTTGTGCAAAATTCTAAATTTGGAATTTCAATTGAATTTATTTGAGAGGAGTGGTAGAGGAGTTTGCGTGTCCCAATGATCCTAGGAGTTACTCTATGTTGTCTGGGGGATTCTATGCCCCATCTGGTAGGGTCTCCCAAAACAAACGGGTCCTAGGTGAGGGATCAGACAAAGAGCAGCTCGAAGACTTCTATGGAACTACAACAACTGAGACTCAGTTTTCCCTCGCCCGGACGCGGGTCACCAGGGCCCCCTTCTGGAGCCAGGCCCGGACTTAGGGCACGATGGCGAGCCCCAGGTGGTCGGGCCTTCCCCCATGGGGCCCATGGAAACACACTCTCCAGTTCCCCTCCTCCAAAGCTGCCCTTTGTCACCGATTCGTTTCATAACTTTTATGGACAGAATTTCGAGGCGCAGTCAGGGCGTTGAGGGGATCCGGTTTGTTGGTTGCAGGTTTAGGTCTCTGCTTTTTGCAGATAATGTGGTCCTGATGGCTTCATCTGGCTAGGATCTTCAGCACTCACTGGATCGGTTTGCAGCCGAGTGTGAAGCGACTGGGATGAGAATCAGCACCTCCAAGTCTGAGTCCATGGTTGTAGCCCGGAAAAAGGTTCGAGTGTCATCTCCGGGTTGGAGAGGAGACCCTGCCCCAAGTGGAGGAGTTCAAGTACCTCAGAGTCTTGTTCACGAGTGAGGGGAAGAGTGGATCGTGAGGTCGACAGGCGGATCGTTGTGGCGTTCTTCAGTAATGCAGACGCTGTATTGATCCGTTGTGGTGAAGAAGGAGCTGAGCCGGAAGGCAAAGCTCTCAATTTACCGGTCGATCTACGTTCCCATACTTACCTATGGCCATGAGCTTTGGGTTATGACCGAAAGGACAAGATCACGGGTACAAGCAGCCGAAATGAGTTTCCTCCGCCGGGTGGCGGGGCTCTTCCTTAGAGATCAATCAATCAATCAATGTTTATTTATATAGCCCCAAATCACAAATGTCTCAAAGGACTGCACAAATCATTACGACTACAACATCCTCGGAAGAACCCACAAAAGGGCAAGGAAAACTCACACCCAGTGGGCAGGGAGAATTCACATTCAGTGGGACGCCAGCGACAATGCTGACTATGAGAAACCTTGGAGAGGACCTCAGATGTGGGCAACCCCCCCCCTCTAGGGGACCGAAAGCAATGGATGTCGAGCGGGTCCAACATGATACTGTGAAAGTTCAATCCATAGTGGCTCCAAGACAGCAGCGAGAGTCCCGTCCACAGGAAACCATCTGAAGCGGATCAGCAGCGTAGAGATGTCCCCAACCGATACAGGCGAGCGGTCCATCCTGGGTCCCGACGAGCGGTCCATCCTGGGTCTCGACTCTGGACAGTCAGTACTTCATCCATGGTCATCGGACCGGACCCCCTCCACAAGGGAGGGGGGGACATAGGAGAAAGAAAAGAAGCGGCAGATCAACTGGTCTAAAAAGGAGGTCTATTTAAAGGCTAGAGTATACAAATGAGTTTTAAGATGAGACTTAAATGCTTCTACTGAGGTAGCATCTCGAACTGTTACCGGGAGGGCATTCCAGAGTACTGGAGCCCGAACGGAAAACGCTCTATAGCCCGCAGACTTTTTTTGAGCTCTAGGAATCACTAATAAGCCGGAGTCTTTTGAACGCAGATTTCTTGCCGGGACATACGGTACAATACAATCGGCAAGATAGGCTGGAGCTAGACCGTGTAGTATTTTATACGTAAGTAATAAAACCTTAAAGTCACATCTTAAGTGCACAGGAAGCCAGTGCAGGTGAGCCAGTACAGGCGTAATATGATCAAACTTTCTTGTTCTTGTCAAAAGTCTAGCAGCCGCATTTTGTACCAACTGTAATCTTTTAATGCTAGACATGGGGAGAAGCTCTGCCATCCAGGAGGAACTCAAAGTAAAGCCGCTGCTCCTCCACATGGAGAGGAGCCAGATGAGGTGGTTCGGGCATCTGGTCAGGATGCCACCCGAACGCCTCCCTAGGGAGGTGTTTAGGGCACGTCCAACCGGTAGGAGGCCACGGGGAAGACCCAGGAGACATTGGGAAGACTGTCTCCCGGCTGGCCTTGGAACGCTGGACCAAGTGGCGGGAGGGAAGTCTGTAGGAAAGTATAGGAGCGTATCTAGTCGATACTACTATGATTACATCGAAAAGTTGCCTTGTATGTTCACTATTTTATTCAAGAACAACATAAGATTTTTTGTTAAAATAAAGCCAGTAATGCCATTTTTTGTGGTCCCCTATATATAGAAAAGTATCCATCCATTGTTCTGCCGCTTGTCCCTTTCGGGGTTGCGTGGGGGTGCTGGAGCCTATCTCAGCTGCATTCAGGTGGAAGGCGGGGTAAACCCTGGACAAGTCGCCACCTTATCACAGGGCCAACACAGATAGACAGACAACATTCACACTCAAATTCACACACTAGGGCCAATTTAGTGTTTTTGTAGGTGGGAGGAAGCCGGAGTACCCGGAGGGAACCCACACAGTCACGGGGACAACATGCAAACTCCACACAGAAAGATCCCGAGCCCGGGATTGAACTCAGGACTAATTAGTACCTTTGTATTGTGATGCACATGCAGTAACCCCTGTTACACCGTGATGCCCTAGGAAAGTATCAAAGTATCCAAATACATTTTGGTACCGGTACCAAAAATATAGGTATTGGGACAAAACAATCCCTAGTCTGGACCATGGCCGGCTCTACGCAGGGGCAAGAGGGGGCAGAGCCCCCTTAAATAAATGTCTTGCCCCCTCAAATCAAAATTTGAGAAATCAAATTTTAATAAACTCACAAAATTACTACATTACAAGTTGACACAATTATCTGCACTAGCGGAAAAATCCGCCGAAAAAGGGACACACGCGATATAGTAGTGTCGGCTTCCCTCTCATCCCTCCCTCCGCTGTGCGTGTATTCACCATTCCACAGGCTGCGCAGCAGACACACACCCGCACACACCCCTCAGCCCTCAGTAAACATCCAATCACTGTTGCATTATGAAAGTAAAAGAAAAGGAAAAGTTGTCTACATTTATCATATACTTGTTAGGATGGGTGTATTTGTGTAGTCATATCTGTCATAAACACGTTTATCGTCGCGGACTTTCGGTGCTGCGGAGTTCCTTTTTTTTTTTTTTTTTTTTTACAACTTGACGAGAGCAGTGACAGCGGAGGCTTTGAGCAGCAGTGGTTTGGAAGGCAGAGAGCCTCCACTGTCCCTGTAACCAGCTACAAGTCATTGATGATGCTGTTAATGACGGTAAAAATGAAACATAAGGCATAGCAGTCCTCCTCTGCTGTCCTCTGTTCAGAGCGGAGTCCCTAGCAACGGCCCGTTTTACTTAGCAACGGTCAGGCAATCGACTGCTGGAATTCTTTTTCTGTTGTTTTTTTTGTAATTCTACATAGTCAACCTTTAATGTTTCAATCTACATTTTTTAATAAACAAATTATAAGTTTCATTTGATATGACCAAGACACCTAAAAACAAAAACACAGCCGTTTTCATCAATTTACAAGCAAGTGGGCAACACACATACATTGGAGTGAATGAATTTTGTGCCCAAATGTGTGCCCACGTCCACTGCATGTGACAAACTGAAGACAAGTGACCTGTGTCTGACAGACCCCTACGTAAAGCCCCGCCCCAGGCTGTAGTCCTGTGCTGTTGTTGTTTTTCGTCATGTAATCACAGAAGGTTTTTTCTGTTGTTGTTCAAGCTTACTTATTTTCTGCTCCAGCTTCCAGCAGCTCACAAAGAGAAAGTTAATGCTCTATAATGCATCCATTTTTCAGAGCATTTAAAAAGTCTAGTCCTGCTCCTGCATGTAGTAGTAGCAATGATGCTACTGCTAGTACATCAGGGACAGCAGCTATCAATACTGCACCTTTAGCACCAGCAAGCACTGTTTCTCCTGCACCAGCTCCCTCCGTCCCCCCAACAAGCGCTCCCCCAAAGCAGCCTGCTCAGCTACCCAGTGACTTAAATGGCCACGCACCATCTCAGCTAATACTGGGTGGCTACCCAAAGCGTGCATTTGGTACAACATTAAGATCATTCAATCCTGCCTGGTACTGCACACGACCATGGCTAGAGTATTCTGGGGTGCGAGACGCCTGCTTCTGTTTCCCCTGTCGGAAATATGGCAGCACTGTTAATGTTTCCCCCCCTGAGGGATTGCCACCTTATTGTATTCAGGGGGTTTGCATGCCTCAGTGACCGTAAGAGCTATACCAGCAGGAGCTTAGTCTTCAGGTGGGACACCCAAGTTGGACAGGTGTGAAGGTAGAGGCCTGACAAAGTGCAATCCACTACTCCAGGTTGGGGTTGGACATAGCTAAAGACCCATTTCAATGAAGAAAGCATCATTACTATAAGCACAGAAAAAAAAGTGCTGGAGCATGATGTGTACACATGATGCCCCCTTCATATTTCTGACTGCCCCCTCATATAAGCATGCCTAGAACCGCCCCTGGTCTGGACACACAAATATAAAACAAATATTCTACAAAGACATGGTGAACACAAACTATCCTGTTGACACACCCGCTGTATGCGGGGTATCAGCAGGTATTCTACTCTCCTCCCTCTCAAGGAGAGGGTTTAATGTCCATTGATTGATTGATTGAGACTTTTATTAGTAGATTGCACGGTACAGTACATATTCCGTACAATTGATCACTAAATGGTAACACCCGAATACATTTTTCAACTTCGAGGTCCACGTTAATCAATTCATGGTAAACAATTAGACTGCAAGAATCATAGGTAAATCAGACTCCTCTGGATCTAACCATCTTCATTCCATAGTCATCTTCTCTGCTTTTGTTAGAGGGAATTTCACCTTTGTCTTCCTCCATCGACTTGATGGAAAGCTGTCCAGAGACTTTAGGGAGCTAGTCCACACCCTCTAATGGAGAACCGTCCTTTGAGGTCCTCTGTTGGAGCCTCAAGGATGTTGTTTGCTGTCTCTGCTTTGGAAATAAATGATGAATGGACTAATCCAAGACTGACCAGTAAGAATGATCAATATTGTCAATCCAATTATTTATTTATGAAATATTGTGCTTTCACATGTAGAGTAAAACTGACACAAAGTACATCAAGCAATAACTTTGTTTTCCTTGACCACCACTGAGACATACTCCTTTCAGCTCTCAAATCCTCACAGCTTGACGAGGATTCGAGGCCCCCTTCCTTCCTCACTAACCACACTTTGTTGCGATAAAGGAGGCCACAACTGAGTGACACGGTCAGTGTTTCCAGACAGGAAATTAATTATTACACATATTCCATTTGATGTTACTTAGGACCAAATGTTAAAGTAAGACACCACACCATTGTCTGTGAAGTATATAACACAGTTGCACTTTTTACCAAACAAAGCTGACACTGGGAAAAAAGCGCCCCCAC
Organism: Nerophis ophidion; assembly: GCF_033978795.1. Classification (NCBI taxonomy): domain Eukaryota; kingdom Metazoa; phylum Chordata; class Actinopteri; order Syngnathiformes; family Syngnathidae; genus Nerophis; species Nerophis ophidion. Next base: position 47,052,282 of record NC_084625.1, read on the forward strand.
CTGGCTGTAAAGTGGCATGTCAGACAATGCACAACATAAGGCTGTGTTTGCTAAAAATGTATTGAATGATACAAATGGGATTTGGAGAATTATTGTACTGATAATTCTATTTTCTTACTTTTTTGCAGTTTCTTATGGCGGTTAATTTGTGTCTTTATTTCTAAAGCATTCACGTGACTTCAAGCTTGACACCTCATTGGCTGGTTCTGAGACGGGTTCGATTGCTCCAGTCTTAATTTACCGGAAGTGATGAGGTGGCGACTTGTCCAGGGTGTACACCGCCTTCTGCCCAAATGCAGCTGAGATAGGCTCCAGCGCCCCACCTGACTCTGAACGGGACAAGCGGTAGAAAATGGATGGATGGATGGATGGATGGAATCTTGAGTTGTGAAGTATGGAGGTTAATTTGTGTCTTTATTCCAACCATCCATCCATTTTCTGCCGCTTATTCCCTTCGGTGTCGAGGGGGGCGCTGGTGCTTATCTCAGCTACAATCGAGTGGAACGCAGCGTACACCCTGGACAAGTCGCCACCTCATCGCAGTGTCTTTATTACGAAAGCGTTTTTTTGACACTGTATTTATGAGACTGATTTGTTTGCTTTTGAATTCTGTAAACGGAATTTTTTACAACAAATGATGACAATTTAATTGAAAAAAAATTCAGTGTATAAAAATTGAATGTAAAAAAAAAATCAGTGTAGAAAAAATGAGTGTATTAAAATTTTGTGTAAAAGAAGTTCAGTGTTAAAAAATTGGCTGCTTTAAAAAGCAAGACTTACATCCAGTAAATTAAGACTGGAGCAATCGCTCCTGAGTGAGAACCAGTCGATGAGTTGTCAAGTTTGATTGATTTAAAATTTTAATAGTAGATTGCACAGTATATTTTTCATACAATTGACCACTAAATGGTAACACCTGAATAAGTTTTTCAACTTGTTTGCTGGAGCCTATCTCAGCTGCATTCGGGCGGAAGGCAGAGTACACATTGTCGCCATCTCATCGCAGGGCCAACACAGATAGACAGACAACATTCACACACTAGGGCCAATTTAGTCTTGCCAATCAACCTATCTCCAGGTGCATGTTTTTGGAGGTGGGAGGAAGCCCGAAAACCCGGAGGGAACCCACGCAGTCACGGGGAGAACATGCAAACTCCACACAGAAAGGTCCCAGGCCCAGGATTGAACCCAGGACTACTCAGGACCTTTGTATTGTGAGGCACATTCACTAACCCCTGTCACACCGTGCTGCCCCTAGCATTAATCAAAATCCATCCATCGATTTTCTACCGCTTATTCCCAATCGGGATCGCGGGGGGCGTCAGAGCCTATCTCAGCTACAATCGGGCGGAAGGCGGGTTACACCCTGGACAAGTCGCCACCTCATCGGAGGGCCAACACAAATAGACAACATTCACACTCACATTCACACACGAGGGCCAATTTAGTGTTGCCAATCAACCTATCCCCAGGTGCATTTCTTTGGAAGTGGGAGGAAGCCGGAGTACCCGGAGGGAACCCACGTAGTCACGGGGACAACATGCAAACTCCACACAGGAAGATCCCGAGCCCGGGATTGATCCCAGGACTACTCACGACCTTCGTATTGTGAGGCACATGCACTAACCCATTGAGCACCGTGCTGTGCACATCAAAATACAAACCCCGTTTCCATATGAGTTGGGAAATTGTGTTGGATGTAAATATAAACGAAATACAATGATTTGCAAATCATTTTCAACCCATATTCAGTTGAATGCACGACAAAGACAAGATATTAGATGTTCAAACTCAAAGTTTATTTTTTATTTTTTTGCAAATAACTGAGAATTTCAAGGCTGCAACACGTGCCAAAGTAGTTAGGAAAGGGAATGTTCATCTCTGTGTTACATCACCTTTTCTTTTAACAACACTCAATAAACGTTTGGGAACTGAGGAAACTAATTGTTGAAGCTTTGAAAGTGGAATTCTTTCCCATTTTTGTTTTATGTAGTGCTTCAGTTCTACCATGAATTGACTAACGTGGACCCCGACTTAAACAAGTTTAAAAACTTATTCGGGTGTTACCATTTAGTGGTCAATTGTACGAAATATGTACTGAACTGCGCAATCTACTGATAAAAGTATCAATCAATCAATCAATTCAACAGTCCGGGGTCACAGTTGTCATATTTTACGCTTCATAATGCACCACACATTTTCGATGGGAGACAGAGCTGGACTGCAGGCGGGCCAGGAAAGTACCCGCACTCTTTTTTTTTTTACGAAGCCATGCTCTTGTAACACGTGCTGAATGTGGCTTGGCATTGTCTTGTTGAAATAAGCAGGGGCGTCCATGAAAAAGACGGCGCTTGGATGGCAGCATATGTTGTTCCAAAACCTGTATGTACCTTTCAGCACTAATGGTGCCGTGACAGATGTGTAAGTTACCCATGCCTTGGGCACTAATGCACCCCCATACCATCACAGATGCTGGCTTTTGAACTTTGCGTCGATAACGGTCTGGATGGTTCGCTTCCCCTTTGGTTTGGATGACATGATGTCGAATATTTCCAAAAACAATTTTAAATGTGTACTCGTCAGACCACAGAATACTTTTCCACTTTGCATCAGTCCATCTTAGATGATCTCTAACCCAGAGAAGCCGGCGTCATTTCTGGATGTTGTTGATAAATGGCTTTCGCTTTGCATAGTACAGCTTTAACTTGCACTTACAGATGTAGCGACCAACTGTATTTAGTGACAGTGGTTTTGTGAAGTGTTCCTGAGCCCATGTGGTGATATCTTTTAGAGATTGATGTTAGTTTTTGATACAGTGCCGTCTGAGGGATTGAAGGTCACGGTCATTCATTGTTGGTTTCCGGCCATGCCGCTTACGTGGAGGGATTTCTCCAGATTCTCTGAACCTTTTTATGAAAGACATGCACCTGGGGATAGGTTGATTGGCAACACTAAATTGGCCCTAGTGTGTGAATGTGAGTGTGAATGTTGTCTGTCTATCTGTGTTGGCCCTGCGATGAGGTGGCGACTTGTCCAGGGTGTACCCTGCCTTCCGCCCGATTGTAGCTGAGATAGGCGCCAGCGCCCCCCGCGACCCCGAAAGGGAATAAGCGGTAGAAAATGGATGGATGGGATATGGACCGTAATTGTTGAAATCCCTAAATTTCTTGCAATTGCACTTTGAGAAACGTCGTTCTTAAACGGTTTGACTATTTGCTCACGCAGTTGTGGACAAAGGGGTGTACCTCGCCCCCATCCTTTCTTGTGAAAGACTTGAGAATTTTATGGGAAGCTGTTTTTATACCCGATCATGGCACCCACGTTCCCAATTAGCCTGCACACCTGTGGGATGTTCCAAATAAGTGTTTGATGAGCATCCCTCAACTTTTTTTGTATTTATTGCCACCTTTCCCAACTTCTTTGTCACGTGTTGCTGGCATCAAATTCTAAAGTTAATGATTATTTGCACAAAAAAAAAAGTATCAGTTTGAACATCAAATATGTTGTCTTTGTATTGCATTCAATTGAATATGGGTTTAAAATGATTTGCAAATCATTGTATTCCGTTTATATTTACATCTAACACAGTTTCCCAATTCATATGGAAACGGGGTTTGTAGCTTGCCAGACAGTGCGGTATGTTTCCCATCTGGCAACGCACTGCAGAGGTTCCGACAGTAACCAAAAGGTGGCAGTAGCGCCACTTAGTTCCAATGTAGAAAAAGAAGAAAAAGCTCTCTCTCCCTGTGGATTGAACGCTATATCCTTTTTTGGTATGTTGCTTTTCATACACAAGCCTGGCGCAGCCCGAGCTTGAAGTCTTATTATTGTCACTCCCTCTTCAACCGAGGTAAGGCGTCCTTAATAACTCTACTCCCACTTTTCTATATGGTGATAAATGTTGGGATGACTTTCCTCGACGCGAGTTTGAACATATTTTGTCTTTCTGCCCCTCAGACAAAATGTCCAAGTCACTGAAGAAAATTGTAGACGAGACTCGAGAAAAAAACCTCCCCGAAGTGGAGATGTGCGACAGGGGCATTTCGAACATGTTGGATATACCAGGATTGTGTAAGAACGCATTTATTCATTAATTTAAAAAAAAATGTTTTGAGCACCAAAAACTATTTCAGTGCTAAAACACGCCCCTGCGTTTTAGAAAAAAAGAGTGACAAAAACAAATATATGCTGAAAGAATGCATTATTACCTGGGCCAAGTTCGACTACATCTGAAAAGATAGTCTAACATTTTGGTTGTAGTCAATTTTCATATATTATTCCATGTTTAACAAAAATAAAACATTTGGTGTTAGTCAATTTTCATTTATTATGCCATGTTTTAAAAAAAATTGGTTTCTAGTCAATTTTAACATATTAGGACATGTTTATAAAAATAAATAAAAATTTGGTTCTAGTCAATTTTCATATATTATGCCATGTTTAAAAAAAAATAAACATTTGGTTCTAGTCAATTTTCATATATTATGCCATGTTTTAAAAAAAAAACTAAATTTGGTTCTATTCAATTTTCATATATTATGCCATGTTTAAAAAAAATAAACATTTGGTTCTAGTCAATTTTCATATATTATGCCATGTTTTAAAAAAAAATTAAAAATTTATTCTAGTCAATTTTCATATATTATGCCATGTTTTTTGGGCTTTTTTTGGGGGGCTTCGCGGTGGAATAGGGGTTAGTGCGTCTGCCTCACAATACGAAGTTCCTGCAGTCCTGGGGTCAAATCCAGGCTCGGGATCTTTCTGTGTGGAGTTTGCATGTTCTCCCCGTGAATGCGTGGGTTCCCTCCGGGTACTCCGGCTTCCTCCCACTTCCAAAGACATGCACCTGGGGATAGGTTGATTGGCAACACTAAATTGGCCCTAGTGTGTGAATGTGAGTGTGAATGTTGTCTGTCTATCTGTGTTGGCGACTTGTCCAGGGTGTACCCCGCCTTCCGCCCGATTGCAGCTGAGATAGGCGCCGGCGCCCCCCGCGACCCCAAAAGGGAATAAGCGGTAGAAAATGGATGGATTGATATGCCATGTTTAAAAAAAAATGTTTCTAGTCAATTTTCATATATTATGCCATGTTTAAAACATTTTAAAATTTGTTTCTAGTTAATTTTTTATATATTATGCCAGGGGTAGGGAACCTATGGCTCTTGAGCCAGATCTGTCTCTTTGGATGACTGCATCTGGCTCTCAGATAAATCTTAGCAGACATTGCTTAACACGATAAGTAATGAATAATTCCGCTGGTAATCACGGTGTTAAAAATAACATTCAAAAAATAAAACATGCTCATGCATTGTAATCCATCCATCCGTTATTCTACCGCACCTGTTCAAGAAGTCCCATTAAGGGTACGAAGTATTTTATTTATTATTGGTTAGCTTAAGAATAACAATGTCATTAAAAAGAATAAGAGACTTACTATACTCTAAAAATGTTGGTCGTACTTTAAAATGCACGCATTTAGTTGTATTCAGTGTTAAAAAAATATTATATGGCTCTCACGGAAATACATTTAAAAATATTTGGCTTTCATGGCTCTCTCAGCCAAAAAGGTTCCCGACCCCTTTATTATGCCATGTTTAAAAAAAAAAAATTAAAATTGGTTCTAGTCCATTTTAATACATTATGCCATGTTTAAAAAAACTAAAAAAATGTGTTTCTAGTCAATTTTCATATATTATACCATGTTTAAAAAAAAAAATTGGTTCTAGTCAATTTTCATAAATTATGCCATGTTTAAGAAAATAAAAATATAATTAAGTACGCATAAACCGGTCCAATGGTAGTGTATTCGTAATATGCTGCTATAAATGTGCTATAAATGTGGCCTATTTGGACTATTTTAAAGGGGTGTTGTTATTCATAGGGGTGGGGAGTGTATATATTTTCAACCCCGCCCACCTCAACCTCCTCATGCTCTCTCAGGGAGTGCATGTTCCAAATTCCAAGCTGTTGTTTTGAGATATGTTAAAAAAGATAATGCACTTTGTGACTTCAATAATAAATATGGCAGTGCTATGTTGGCATTTTTTTTTCCATAACTTGAGTTGATTCATTTTAGAAAACCTTGTTACATTGTTTAATGCATCCAGCGGGGCATCACAACAAAATTAGGCATAATCATGTGTTAATTCTACAACTGTATATATCAGTATTGATTGATATCAGAATAGGTAATTAAGAGTTGGACAAAAAAGCCATTATCGGACATCTCTAGTTCTAATATCATTTAGATTCCAAGTAATATATTGTTATCGCAGGAGGCTGCAATATTTATCGCAATATAGATTTTAGGCCTATCCGTATTCCCTGCTTGTAAAAAGGTTACGTATTCACTGGGGTTTGTCTCTTTGTTTGTGAGTTAGCGCTTAGTAGTTAGCAATATGCAGTAGTTCAAAAAGTTATCTGTGGATTTGGATTAAACTTTCATGAAATGTCAGAAATGAGGTAAGAAACAAGTGATTAGATGTTTGGGGTCATATGGATCACCGTTTGGATTCAGGATTTTTGAAATTATTATGCAATTATTGTGCACTTACGCGTTATCTATTCGGCGAGATGGATGAATGTCTTTAATTAGCCTCTTTAATTAGCCTAATTAGCTGTTTGTTTACATGCTTTTTTTTTTTATTTCTCTTTGCTATTTCGGCTTATTGGACCCTAATTAGAATAAAAATTAAGTATCATCTTTTGATATGATGTACTTAGTCCATAAGTACACAAATGTGTACTTCATGTTTAGTGACATGCTAATTCTTATTTTATCACTTTTATTTTTCCAAATTCCATTGTATGTTATACTCTTCTGACACCACCAGATAGTAGTATAAGTGTCCACATAAGTGGCCATAAGACCCCAATTCAGTAGTGTACACAATTTTGGAAATACGAGGTAAAAGATGCTGTCCACGCATATGGCCAACTAAGCCTTTCGAGGTTTTTAATGCCAGTTTGATCACGACCCATTGACAAAATATTTTTCTTCTCTGGAAAATGGAATTGACAAACTCGGGTATTTGACCACGAAAACATTGCAATGTTTACTATGTTTGGTCTCACTCATCATGTGATCAGTCCCCCCCTACAGCTTTTGTTAAGAAATGAAAAAGCTCATTGTTTGTTCCTTGTCTTCTCAGTCACTTTGTCCAACATCACTCAGTTGGTCCTCAGCCACAACAAGCTCACAGGTAAGCCACATAAAATGATTTTAAGTATGTTTAGTGCAATGTTCTTTTTTATTATTTAAATTTTAATAAAGGGCTGCGGCTATTGAACTACTTACTATTTGGATATTCTTCTGCAAATGAGTCTGTGTAACGTTCGTTCATTCATGTATCAAAATATAACCAAAAGTAACAGCTCGTTTTTAAATATTTTTTTCAGGACCAAAAACGGAAAAAAGAATAACATTTTTCGGACTATAAGGTGCACTTAAAATCCTTTCATTTTCTCAAAACTCGACTGACGTACTGCATCAAAAGTGGTTTTTAGATCCAGCAGAACCAACTGTATAAGCTTTTTATTATCTAAATTTCACCTGATGTCGTTTAAAATATTTAAAACTGCTGCCTCTTTACTGTGGTTTTGAAAGGCAGATTGTTGGGTTTACTCGGCCAAGTGCATCAACCAAAGCAAAAGTGATTAGGTATTGTTAGCAGATAACTTGTGGTAGGGGAATACATTTGTCTGTTGCTCAAACCTAACGTCCAATTTTAAGACGAATAATGGAGTCAATATTTTGAGTCATGATTGCCAGAAGATGGAAGCACGTACTGTATATCACCAGGAAGGTGGTTTTGTTTTGGGGATTTTTAACCTGTGGGGGCCCTACATTTATTTTTGGCAGGCCCCCAAAAGTAAATGAATGTATAGGAAACACTGGGTATTTGCCATTCTCCATGTCTGTGTAAATAATACAATTTATTCATGTTTTCTCATTTATTTTTCTTTTCCAGTGGTTCCTGCTAACATCTCAGAGCTGAAAAATCTGGAGGTCCTGAACATGTTCAACAACCAGATTGAAGAGCTGCCAACTCAAATTAGTAGTCTTCAGAAGTTGAAATGCCTTAATCTTGGGTATGTCACACTGCCAAAACACTTTTAGGCAAATAAATGAAAAGGATTTGATGTTTTTTTTTATTGATCTCAGTGGCAGCATGTAAAGGGAGAATAATAATACCAGACCCGAAATTGATCAATAGGCTTTTTTTATTTTAGAAGAAAAATGTCCAAGGTTGACAGCGAAAGACCCGTCTGTCAGATAAGATTTGAAGCACTTTCGCACAATGCCTTTAAGACCTACACAATTTGTGTTCATAAGTGTCAAATGCCTCTGCCAGATCTAAATGTGCCATAACAGCATGAGACAATAAAAGTAATTTAATAATACTGTAATAATATTTGGGAATGGTTAAAAATGTGTTGTCAGGTTCAAACACAGATGATGTCTATTAAACAGACAAGAAGCAAGGAACCATGCAGAGACAGAGTTCAATTTAGCTCATGAGGAAAACGCATGGAGTTGCACACTTAGTCACAGTCTCGCCCTACGCTCTAAGGTTCAGCTCCCGCGCCCCTCTATTTATTCAGGAATTCCACAGTCAACATCACTGAGGCATCCCTCTAAAAGGAGTGTTCACATATATCATGCAAAGCAGGTCCAGGACGCACAATACGTTACGGAATCTGCTGGGGGCTTTGTGATTTCGCCTTGTCTCCGCTTTGTCTGCGTGCTGTCGTCTTATCTGCGTTGAGGTCCTTGAAGTCCTTGGCTGTTAGCGGGCTAAAACAAAAATAACATCTGCGGCTGAGGCCACCCCTCAGACAAGAAGTTACGTCTTTGCACGGATACAAAAGTCTAACTTGAGCACAATAGCTAATAACTATAGCAACAGACTTTAAGCATACTAAAGTTGTGTGATAATTTATATACATGATTATTCTAACATCCACCCATCCATCCATTTTCTACCGCTTATTCCCTTTTGGGGTCGCGGGGGGCGCTGGCGCCTATCTCAGCTACAATCGGGCGGAAGGCGGGGTACACCCTTGACAAGTCGCCACCTCATCGCAGGGCCAACACAGATAGCATGTGTACACATAATAGTGTTCAAATCTGATCACACGATTACAAATGGGTTGTGCCCCAAGTACTGACTTGCTAGCATATAATTATTAGACAAATTGGCAATTAGTTTCTAAGTCAGAGATGTTTTCCTTGATTATAGCATGTTTTTTAAATAGTCTTGCTCAAAATTTACAGATTTACTTGTCAGTCCCTAAAGGCGTGTACTACATACTGTGTCGTGAGTCCATCCATCCATCTATTTTCTACCGCTTGTTCCTCTCAGTGGTGGAGGGTGCTGGTGGTGGTGGGAAGGTCCAATGTCCAATGTTGCAGTGTAATAGCATGATCTACACAACTAGCTTCCCAGGGGGCAAATCCAGCTCGGGAATGACCCCATACCAGCCCCCGAGTTCTGTGCAAAACTTGGGAGACAAACATTTTAGCAGCAAATTCCTAAAAACACTAGAGTGCCCCTGTTGTATAGAGAAACTTGGATCACTGTAAACACATGAGCAGATCCTCGCATTGACATTTGAACCTTGCTAGAAAACAGAACATCGGGGTCCAAACTTGTGATCCACATAAACTGAGGCGTTCTTCAAGGCACACCTTTAAATCCTCTCCTTTTTGGCAGTTAAAATTACATTTCGCAATGTGAGATATGTAACTAAGTTGTTGTTTTAGCTTGTTTACTTCAGATACAGTCAGTTTCTGGAACAGCTTCTTCAGGCCGTAGGACTCCTGAACACATCATAATTAAATTATCCCCTCAACTCCCCCCAAAATGGATTAACTCGCTGGAATAAAAAGACAATATAACATACATCCATAAACCTGGATGCATATGCAAAAGTGCAATATTCTGTACAGTAATCTATTTATTTATATCTGCACCTTATTGCTTTTTTTTATCTTGCACTACCAAGAGCTAATGCAACGAAATTTCGTTCTTATTTGTACTGTAAAGTTTAATTTTGAATAACAATAAAATGTAAGTCTAAATCTAGTTATTTGCTCAACTTATTTTGTTATACTATTAGGGTTCCTAAAGGTTATATTTTAGGTCTTCTCCTTTTCACCATTCACGTTAAGATAGCATAAGATAGAATAGGTCTTTATTGTCATTGCACAAGTACAATGAAAGATTGTTTTCAGCACAACTCCGTTCAGGATTAGACAAACAAACAGTGTACAAGGTTACAGAACAGGGGCGCCACAAAGCGCTTTGTAAAAGGTGTGAAAAAGGTAAACGCTGGGGAAGGATGAGTAAAAAAATACAATCTAGACTGGGCTCCCAAAGGGGCCCAGTCTGGAGTGGGAAAAACCTCCATAGCAAAGCACATATACATATTACAACGTACATCTTGAGATATCTAGCAACAGAGGGGAGGGGTTGGGGGGGTCATGGTGGCAGGCCGCAGCTCTCAGACGCTGCCCATCCTTCCATCACCCTTATGGGATTTGCGTTGAGGGCTTTGGATTTGGGGGTGTGGTATGTGTGTGTGGCGTATATTTTTATGGATGCATGTGTGTGTAAGCCTGCCGCGTGTCTCTGTTCCGCCACCTTGATGTTGTGCATCCGATAAAGTCCAAAGTCAACAACAACAGGTATTCAACTGGTGACCTCTGTGTTCAGTACAAACAACTCATGAGAGACTCACATTTTTGCAGTAGTTTCTTAAAAAACACTAGAGTGCTGTCATAAAGGGACTAGCTTTTTTGCAGTAGGCACTTAAAAACAGCAGAGCTCTCTTGTAACTGACAAAATAAATAGACCAAAATCACTCAATGTCTACTGTAGAGGACACTGGTTCTCCGGATTATAAAAAATGAAAATAATAGTGAAGGGAAATGTCCGGCCCCCCGATCCTTAGCTTTTTGGTGATGTGGCCCCCGAAGCAATTATGGATCCCCGGTGTAGTATATTTGTCAGAAAACTAGTTGCAGCAGCAACACATTAGAGGTTATTATTTTGTCAAATATTTTTGGTTCAGCAGTACAAGTTACACTGTGTCCTCATTTTTACTTGGATAGTTCACTGTCTTTGTCAAAGCACTGGCTCATATGTTGATTTCTGCACAGAATGAACCGCCTTTCCAACTTGCCTAGAGGCTTCGGTTCCTTGCCAGCACTTGAAGTTTTGGACCTCACCTACAATAATATGAACCATAACTCCCTGCCTGGAAATTTCTTCTACCTCAGTGAGTACATGCATGCACACCATACACACCAGTGTTCATTTCTTTGACTGATGTTTTATGTCTTAGCGATCGTCAACAACCTAATTTCCCCTGACTGAAATAGGTCGTGAACTAATTAAGACAAATGCATGTTGACAAAATTAACTTTTCTAAAACATGACGAAAATGGGGACCATAATGAAATCCAACCATATTTAGTTTTGGTGCTGTCAAAATTAACACTGTCATACACACAGGCTAGGAAAAAGTAAGTTATTTATTACAAAGGTATTCAAACAACACGGGGCAGAGCAGCCGAAAGCTTTAAGTGTCCTAATTGTCAGGTTTGGACAAAGGATAGGACTCAGACGCAGAGTAGGGATACTTTGTTAGGCTTTTATTTGGACGGCTCTTTCACCTCCCAAGTCAGAGTAATACATTATCTACAATTACAAAAACTGTCGGCGAAAAAGGTTCCAAAAAAAAGGGGAACAACTGAGAATCACTCCTAAAAGGAGGAAAACACAATAACAAAGACAAACTATAATTTGCGCCGTATCTGATATAAAAAATGATTTACATAAAGCGTTCCAACAGGAGGAAGAAAACAATGACTATGAAAATTTCTACACTTAATCTAATAAAGGTTAACAAAAAATTGAGGGCAGAAAGAATCATAGGACAAAATAATTACTCACTATTTCGGTCGGAAAAACTAAATAACAAAAATAACTCTACTGAGGAGGAGAAAAAGTCAAACTCAAAATAGCAGGGGGGGAATTCAGGATTCAGGAATATAAACGTGGGGCGAGGCAAGGCATGGACTTGGACGCAAGACAGGCACAAAGCTTGAGACAATCTGACACAGAACAAGGGGAGGCGTGGGCTTATATGACACGTGAGGGTAATGGGAAACAGGTGGAAACAATTATGGGTCAGGGATGACACAAGAAGAAGGGCAAGTGATCTGAAACAAAAGGAGTTACTTTTCAAAATAAAACATGCAATTCACAAGACAAAAGAAACCAAGACAAGGCATCCCTCACCGCGGTGTGACAGTAATTACATATACAGATTCTCTGGTACCAGTGCCAAATCAGTGCTTTTGAAACGGTGTGTGAACTTAAAGGGGAATTGCACTTTTTTTGGAATTTTGCCTATCGTTCACAATTCTTATTAGAGACAAGACACTATTTTTAGTTTGTTTTTTTGCATTTTAACATGTAAAAAAGTAATTGTTGGTACTGCATGTCATTAAGCTTGAAGCTGGTAGTAGACAAATAAAAATATTGTGTTAACTAAGTATAGTGGACTAAGTATGCTTTTAAAATAAGAGAGTCAATCTATTGATCCCTCAGTTCATTTTCTACCGCTTTTCCCTCTAGGGGTCGCGGGCGGTGTTGGAGTTCATTCCAGCTGCACTCTGGTGGTCTTTTCTCATCATTTCTTTTAGTTCTGATTAAAAAATACATTAGATCAATACCATAATCTCAATAATCACAGTTTTTAAATCACTTGACAGCATTAGATTTTGTATTCATTAACCAAGTACAATCTTTACATTCACCCGTTTAAAGCCTTTTATGAACCATGAAGAAAATGTCAACTGCAAAATTAACCTGTTTTCATTGACACACATTAACGGTGATGCTTGTTTTACAGCAACACTCCGTGCTCTGTATCTGAGTGACAATGACTTTGAAGTCCTGCCAGCTGACATTGGGAAGCTGGCAAAGCTGCAAATAGTAAGTTATTTGACACATACTGGGAAATTGGCATGGATAAAAATAAAACTCGAGTTGCTTACTTTTTCTGTGATAACAACTCCCAGGTTGAACAAATCAGATAGTTTTCCTGACTGATAGCATTCACTTTAATTTGTGTACCACAATATTGAATGACGTATGGGTAGAGTCATGTTTCTTCCCCGTCACAGAAAACTGACTGAACTCTTAAACAGAACCCAGACTCTACGCAGTTTGTAACAAATACACCCAAGTTCTCAGAATGTCGCTGCCACCACGCAATTTAAGGAGTCACGGGTGGGACCTGATATTCAGCTGGGAATTACTAAAACGATAAATAAACACAAGTCAAATGTAGCTATTAGCCACAACACAACCAGGCTTATATTTAATATGCCACAAATTAATCCCACATAACAAACACCTCCCCCCTCCCATCCAAATAACCTGTCAATACAACTCAAACCCCTGCACAACACACTCAATCCCACAGCCCAAAGTGCAGTTCACCTCCCCAAAGATCATACAGCACATATAGTTCCCCAAAGTTCCCTAAGTTACGTACGAGACATGCACATAGCGGCACGCACGTACGAGCAAGCAATCAAATGTTTGGATGGCGCAGCTGCGTACTCATGGTACCGCATCTGCGCATCCAACTCAGAGTCCTCCTGGCAAGAGTCTCTGTTGTCCATGTTCTCCACAGGCCAATGGTGAGTCCACAAAACAGTAAAAAAATGAGGATCCTTCCAAGAAGTGGCTCCGTAGCAAAAACGCTGTGGCTGACAGGGGCTCCGGGTGGTGTGTGACGTCTATTTCCTCTTCTGCCCAGTCTGATAGCACCGGATGCCTTTTATATCCCCACATTCTTTTAAGTTATATTTTTAATATCAACATGATTATTTAATAGGCCTGTAACAGTTCATCTTAAGTAAAGGGATGACATCATAAGTATATATATATATATACTTCCTTTCCCAGCTGAGCACAAGTTAATTGTGACTGGCTATATTTGTTTTATTTATATATATATATATATATATATATATATATATATATATATATATATATATATATATATATGTACATATCAAAGGATCCCTATGGCCATTACGCACCCCCCGCGACCCCGAAAGGGAATAAGCGGTAGAAAATGGATGGAAAAAATGGATGGATATCGCGATATGGCCTAAAAATATTGCGATATTAAAAAAAGGCAATATCGGCCAGCCCTGCTTGGACGTGACTCCAGACGTCTTTCCTTACGGTCGGCCACCGAGCTTCTTCCAGAATCTTCAAGAGCGTCTTCATTCTCCCCACATGTCCTCCGAATGGACTGTCATGAAAGCAGGCCAGGAACTGCGGCACCAGAGCAAATGGCACTACCAGCTGGTAATTGAAGCCGCCATACTTAGATGGTACTCCCCGGTACCACACCCCTTGCTGAAGTTGATAGTGTATCCGGCCAGGCGTAGGTTGGTCAAAAGAGGGTCCACATTTCAGACATGTTGAATCAGTTTTTTGGGCCTCAGCAAGATCTTGCAGTGTACTGGGGAGATCTGAACAGTAGGTTTTCGAGACAAGTCAAATCTTCCTTTCTGGTGATTGGGGTGCTCGTGACAGTGCATCCGGTACCACATTGCAGCAACCCTTTTTGTAATGGACTCTGAAGTTGAATCCCTGGAGTATCAGCGGCCACCGTGTAATTCGGAGTCGAAGTCTTAGGGCAGTTGAATGCCCATGAGAGGGCACTGTGGTCCGTGAAGACATCAAAAGTTGTTCCCTCGAGGAAATGTTTCCACTTCTCAACTGCCCACACACTACAGCCAAGCACTTTTTTTCGATAGTGGAGTAGCGGAGGCAAAGGCAATTGGCCGTTCTTCACCTTCAAAGCGTTGCATCAGGACCGCACTGAAGGCCAAGTCACTGGCATCACAGTGAACCTGGAAACTGATTTGGGGATGGGGCTCAGCAAGCACTGGTGGTGACTGCAATAGGGATTTGAGGTGGTCGAAGGCCGCCTGGCAGGTAGGACTCCACTCCCAGGGAACATCCTTCTTTTTTAGTTGGTTTAGGGGAGCTGCAATGTCATCCAGCCTGGGGATAAACTTGTGGTACCAGCCGACCATACCAAGAAACCTTTTGAAGACTCTTCAGGTCTGTGGGAGGAGGATATGCTGTTATTGCAGATATTTTTTCCGGATCTACTTCCACTCTTTACCTGATGTTAGGTGTCCAAGGAAGGTGATCTTGAAGCAGGTGGCATTTCTTGATGTTGAGAGTAAGGTTTGCTTGTTTTAGTTTTGCAAACACCGCTTCAAGGTCAAGCATGTGTTGTTATTTGGTTTGCGAAAACACAATAATTTCATCAATGTACACAAAGCAGATTTACCAGCCGATCAAGTTTGAAAACAAGTGCTTAAAATAGCCTTGTCGCTAGATCGGTCAAACTTTAGGGATGTAAAAAAGAACAAACTCTAAATAAGAAAGAAATAAATGAGCTCCTACAAGAAATAGAATGTGGACGCAAACACCCCACCCCATTGCTAAAATACCAATGTTTGATGTATATCGCATACATAGACATGTCTTTTAAAATAATACACTACAAATTATGTAAAATTATTTTGAGGATGTCTATGGGTCGGGGCAGCCCAGTTTGGGAATGGTGAATGACCTCTGTTTATCAAGGGAGACACATCATGCCAAATTGTAGCCTATTTTCACCACCCTGGATTGTTGATACAAGACCAGCAAGACAGTGTGCATGAAATTTCCTTAATTATTTTTCTATTTGTTTCTTACCCAGTTGAGTCTTCGGGATAACGATCTTATCTCACTGCCAAAGGAGATTGGGGAATTGGTTCAACTCAAGGAGCTTCACATCCAAGGCAACAGACTGACTGTCCTTCCACCTGAACTTGGTACTGACTGAACTCTGATCAAATCAATGATGGTCAATCTAACTTGTGCTTTACAAAGCTATTCATGATACCTCTTTTTGGCCGATAAATGTATAGCATTTAGTGTAGTTTGTCAAAGGAACGAACAAAACATGTTCAAAGCCAAGTTCAACAATGACACGACAAACAAATTAAGTCTTTAGAAGGGCAAAAAAACGCAATGATCTGAAACTAAATAATACATTAGGATAATAAACACAGGAAGGCGAACAGCACCTTGTGTTTGATATTATTAAATAGCCCTAGTGTGTGAATGTGAGTGTGAATGTTGTCTGTCTATCTGTGTTGGCCCTGCGATGAGGTGGCGACTTGTCCAGGGTGTACCCCGCCTTCTGCCCGATTGTAGCTGAGATAGGCGCCAGCGCCCCCCGCGACCCCAAAAGGGAATAAGCGGTAGAAAATGGATGGATTGAAGTATGTGCTCCAATCACTCTATCACAAAAAAAGTTGTAGAAATTATTGGAAACTCAAGACAGCCATGACAATATGTTCTTTACAAGTGTATGTTAACTTTTAATCACGACTGTATATGTGGTAGAAAATTATGGATGGGCATTTATTTATATATATGAAAATGTTAGAGTTTTATGAATTGTTTGAAAACAAATACGGGATGTGTATTTTGTGTGGCATCCACCTATCTGCTTTCTGTAATCATCTTCAGGGAATCTGGATCTGACTGGACCAAAGCAGGTTTTCAAAGCAGAAAACAATCCATGGGTCACTCCCATTGCCGATCAGTTTCAACTCGGCGTCTCCCATGTGTTTGAATATGTTCGCTCTGAGACCTACAAATAGTATGTACTAGCACACACACACACTTATACATTAAACACTGCCTTTAAATTGAAAAAGAAATAGAACACCCTATTTAATATTTACTATCAGAACATGTAAATACAGGACATAATGTTATATATTCAACACTCTGTTTATTAACAGCTTTAAATGAATCAACAATTCAAAGCAAGCTCAAAATTATATTACAATGTCCCTTACTAGTTTCTCTGTAATACCTCTAAACCCTTCGGCTCGATCCAGGGTGTAGGTGTGTGGTTGTTGATCAAATATGAGAGGGCGGTGAAAAATAAATTGATCACACAATCGCCTGGAGCTAGAGAGGAGGAGGAGGAGGAAAAAAGCCGGGGGTCTGATTTGGAGGGCTTACTTGGTGGGGCTCTAGGAGCTGGAAAGACTGAAGGCCCAAGGCGCAGAGCTCCTTCTGAGCCAGGGTCAGTTCACCAGCAACAAGAGACTCTTCAAGAGTGTGATTTTACTGTCGGAAATTAAAAGAAATCGGAGTTTTCTGACCTGATGATGAGGCAATTTTTCCGCACCATTTTGTAATATATCATAGTTATTAGGGCTGCGAACCTTTGGGTGTCCCACATTTCGATTCAATATCGATTCTTGGGGTCAGGATTCGATTCAAAATCGATTTTTTTTTTTCCAATTCAACACAATTCTCGATTCAAAAACGATTTTTTCCCGATTTAAAAGGATTCTGTATTCATTCAATACATAGGATTTCAGCAGGATCTACCCCAGTCTTCTGACATGCAAGCAGAGTGGGAGATTTTTGTAAAAAGCTTTTAGAATTTTAAAGGACAATGTTTTATCAATTGATTGCAATAATGTAAATTTGTTTTAACTATTAAACAAACCCAAAATATGACTTGTTTTATCTTTGTGAAAACATTGGACACAGTGTGTTGTCAAGCTTATGAGATGCGATGCAAGTGTAAGCCACTGTGACACCATTGTCCTTTTTTTTTATTTTTATAAATGTCTAACGATAATGTCAATGAGGGATTTTTAATCACTGCCAAGCTAAAATTATAACTAATATTGATACTGTTTTTGATAATATTCATTTTTGTTTCACTACTTTTGGTTTGTTCTGTGTTATGTTTGTGTCTCCTCTCAATTGCTCTGTTTATTGCAGTTCTGAGTGTTGCTGGGTCATGTTTGGTTTTGGAATTCGATTGCATTGTTATGGTATTGCTGTGTATTGTTTTGTTGGATTGATAAAAAAATTTTAAAAAATGATTTAAAATGAAAATCGATTCTGAATCGCACAACGTGAGAATCACGATTCAAATTTGAATCGATTTTTTCCAACACCCCTAATAGTTACAGAAACTCTTAAAGGTGCCATATGTAATAATGTGACCAGAAATGGTACTGCAATCACGGTCAAAATTCTGTAGTCCCCTTACTCTCCATGACTGAGGTTGCCAGATACGCAGCCGAAACCGAATCCTAGTCCAATTATGGTGGGGCTCTGGGAGCTGGAGAGATTAAAGGCCCAAGGCGCAGAGCTCCTTCCCAGCCAGGACCAGGGACAGTTCACCAGCAACAAGAGACTCTTCAGGGAGTGTGATTTTTACCTGGGGGTAAAAAAAAACAGAAATCCAGATTTTCTGACCTCATAATGGCGCAATTTTTCCCATCATTTTCTAATATTTAATAGTTGTAAGACACAAAATTACACAATGTGTTTTATAGAAATTCTTAAGTGTTGATTCATTTAAAATGCGTTGAACTCAATGTGGTTGATATATTATCTCAGCCTACCTCTGTAAAATAACCCTACGACAGCTATTTTGCAAGAGTGCAAACCGTACTTAATGTATGGTAATCCATAGACTGATTTACTGCATTCATTTTAATCCTGTATACTTAAAGTATCTTATATTTCTTTCTCTCCTCAGTCTCTACGGTAGACACATGCAGGCCAACCCGGAACCTCCTAAGAAGAACAACGACAAAAGTAAAAAGATCAGCCGGAAACCACTCTCAGCAAAAAACAAATGAAAGAAAAATAGAAATGATGGTGGTTTGACACAACTGTCCATTTCCAAACCATTTGTATTACAATAAAATGTATCTAATATATTGTCTTACATGTAGTCAAAAACTAAGTACCGTATTTTCCAGACTATAAGGCGCACTTAAAATCTTTGTGACTGTGTGCCTTATAATCCGGCGCGCCTAATGTACAGAATTCCTTTGGTTGAGCTTTTACCCATCTCGAAGCTATTTTATTTGGTTCATGGTGTAATGATAAGTGTGACCATTAGATGGCAGTCAAAAATGAGGGATATGTGTAGACTGCAATATGTCTCAAGTAAACAACACCAACAATATAGAACATTACACATGGCGCTCAAAAATCTATCAAAATGTTTTAGTACCACTTTGATAAGCTATGAAGCCGCACTGCTTGATGGATTGTACTGTACTTCCACATACGAGTATTATTAGAGTGTGTGTATATGGTAAGATATTATCTGGCGTCTTGTTTCGCAATATTCTGCAAAAGTAACTTTTCTTACCTTCTGGTACCTGCTGATCTGTATTTGGGATCTGCATGAATCCTGAAAAAGTGTGCACCTCCGCACCAACGCCGTAGTCAATAAGGTTCTTATTTTTGTTATTTGTAATTTCATGTTATTGTTATGGGACATTCATCCTCAGCTGTTGCAATTTCTAATATAAAGTACTGTAAAGTTCTTACTTATATCTGTCAGTAAATTTGCCATGAAAGCGCTAAAACATACCGGTGTAGTGAGTTTACATTATTCACCCAAGGAACTTTAGTTATTAGAGTTCCGGTCGGACGGTTTTTCACGGGACACATTCCTGGTGTTGTTTCCGGATGAGGAGATGCTGCTCCGTTATTGATTGAAGTAAAGTCTGAATGTCATTAAAACAGTTAATTCCAGCTTTTGATACCTCTTCCACTCCCGTCCTTGCACGCTACACCGCTACAACAAAGATGACAGGGCGAAGTCACTGCCGAAGGTGAGCCACAAAACGGCGCATCTTGAAAGGATTGTCAGAAAGCGGCTTGAAGATGATCTGTAAAACATAATCTATGCAACATTTTGACCAAAAAAACACCATTACATGTTATGTAGACTACAAGGAAATGTTTTCAATTTAGAAAAAAAGTAATATTATGACTTTCAATGCGCCCTAGAATCCGGTGCGCCTTCTGTATGAAAAAACTTCAAAAATAGGCCATTCATCGGCAATGCGCCTCATTATTTTCCTGTGGTCCGGTAAATACGGCAATACATCTTGTACTTGCATACAATACTTTGATTTGTAATATACATTTTTCTCACGCAATTTCAATGACTGTGTTGTGTTTTTTTGCTGTCAGAAAAATAAAAGCTTTTTCCCGTCATTGTGGAACATTTTCTCTCTGTGCTGTTTGTTGAAGAAACACATTTCCTTTCACATAAACACTTTTACAGTGTCGATTTGCTGCATCCTCGAAATCGTAGTTACTGTAGGTTATAAAACAAAAATCTATCCACACGTCATAGCAGAATGAGGCATGAGGATTACTGAATCTATATATCCGTTCGCTGCGTTTAGTTACTCCCCATCTTAAAGGAGACTGATGATGAATTTCATCTTTTCTGACTGGTAAAATGTTACGTTAGATTCTCATGTTAAACAATGCCAAAGCGTCAAATCTTAAGTGTCATGCATTTGGCCGCAAGTTTGTACACAGTTTTGTATGCCACTGCCTGCTGGGTTTTGGGGTACTTTTTTAACGGTTTAGTCTTTATTTGAAGGGACAAAGACAGATATGTTCTGTACCAGATTATTGCTAAACAGCTCATTTCCATCTGTAGTCCCTGGCTACCTGAATTAAAGGGATACAAAAATCATGCAATACAATTATGACAGTAAAATCATACCAAATCATGTAATCAAATTAAGAAAAGTCATAAAATGTCCTTTCATGGACACATACTTAATATACAATACAACCACACTTAATTTACACCATCACACAAAGACAGTACATGCTCTTGTTCACATCTGTCATCATTTGTAAAAACAACCATGATTTTAACAGACACCTCACAATTTACAACAAAAATGCTGTCATGGATAAATATAATACACATTAAGTGGATCTGGCAAAACATATTGCCCACCTTAGTGACCGTGTGAGCAGCTTTGATTGCTCCAAAGCTACTTTTTAACAGAAGGGAATCACAGAGGAACAAGCATACCTGCGGAAATATAGCAATGATAATATCAGAATCAGCTTTATTTTCATTACGCAGTGTTATGAGATTGAGATATAACATAAGATATAAGATAACATTTAAAGTAACAAATTTAGACCGCAAAATGAGATGTAAAAAACTATCTTTATCCATCCATCCATCTATTTTCTACCGCTTATTCTCTTTGGCGTCGGGGGGGCGCTGCTGCCTATCTTCATCTACAATCGGGCGGAAGGCAGTGTACACCCTGGACAAGTCGCCACCTCATCGCAGACTATTTTTATAACATCAGTATTTATTAATGTTCTAACTTCTCAGTTTCCTGGTGTGTTATTTTAAATGTAACTCAACTACAGAGTACAAAAAGATAAATATAAATATACATTAAAGTACTTGGGAGAAAATGAGGGGGCACCCGGATTTGAACCGGGGACCTCTTGATCTGCAGTCAAATGCTCTACCACTGAGCTATACCCCCGTGCTTCTACTAAGTTTCCGTATTTGTATAAGAACACATATTGACCCCATATGTTGTCACATTTTATGTGATGTAATACCCCCCTGAAAAACATATCTTAATATAAAAGTAATAAATAAACCACAAAAGCTCAAATGTAAGTCAAGGCATTGGAGAATGGGCGACATTGACTCAGCTTGACGCAACGCATGACGTCATTACAGGATATGACGTCTCGAAAATGCGACACATTTTGGTGTATTGAAAAGAAAGTGCAAGGAGCCGAACCACAATGGTACATACTTTTAATTTGTACTGTCCTTTTTCTATACTACCTTTATTTTTTAACACAAATGCCGTTCACTGTATGTTTAGCTGAAGTTATAATGATTTGTTCTTACGTTGGTTACATTTTCGGTCATTATTTTGTGAATATGATTAGTCATTCGAGCTAATGCTAGCTACTAGCATTTCAATAGGCGGGTTTACGTTTGGTTTGTATCTCCGAAATAATTTATTAACCGTTTTATGTGATTTCTTTTTTTTATTTCTATATCAGAATTCTCGAGGTATCCGATCTCAGATGAAAGACAGCGTGCCTGTGGTAGGCTTGGGTGCACAGGGGGATTATGGAGTACATGATACCCTGCGTAGTGGGTAAGTCCTACCTACACATAATAGCAGATGAATGATTATTAAAATAAGAAAGATAAAGATTTTTTTTTTTTTTTTACTTACTAGCTTCAGCAGTGTGAAGAATGACATTGTTCTTGCCCACCCACTGGAGCTGGCTGAAAAAAATGTAAGTAATCAAATCAAATCAACTTTATTTACAAACCCCGTTTCCATATGAGTTGTTAAATTGTGTTTTATGTAAATATAAACAGAATACAATGATTTGAAAATAATTTTTTACCCCATGTTCAATTGAATGCACTACAAAGAAAATATATTTGATGTTCAAACTCATAAACTGTATTTTTTTTTGCAAATAATAATTAACTTAGAATGTCATGGTTGCAACCCGTGCCAAAGTAGTTGGGAAAGGGCATGTTCACCACTGTGTTACATCACCTTTTCTTTTAACAACACTCAATAAACGTTTGGGAACTGAGGAAACTAATTGTTGAAGCTTTGAAAGTGGAATTCTTTCTCATTCTTGTTTTATGTAGAGCTTCAGTCGTTCAACATTCCAGGGTCTCGCTGTCTTATTTTACGCTTCATAATGCGCCACACATTATCGATGGGAGACACGTCTGGACTGCAGGCGGGCCAGGAAAGTATCCGCACTCTATTGGTACGAAGCCACGCCGTTGTAACACATACTGAATGTGGCTTGGCTGAAATTAGCAGGGGCGTCCATGAAAAAGACGGCGTTTAGATGGCAGCATATGTTGTTCCAAAACCTGTATGTACCTTTCAGCATTAATGGTGCCTTCACAGATGTGTAAGTTACCCATGCCTTGGGCACTAATGCACCCCCATACCAGCACAGATGCTGGCTTTTGAACTTTGCGTTGATAACAGTCTGGATGGTTCGCTTCCCCTTTGGTCCGGATGACACGATGTTGAATGTTTCCAAAACAATTTGGAAATGTGGACTTGTCAGACCACAGAACACTTTTCCACTTTGCATCCGTCTGTCTTAGATGATCTCAGGCCCAGAGATGCCGGCGGCGTTTCTGGATGAATGGCTTTCGCTTTGCATAGTAGAGCTTTAACTTGCACTTACATATGTAGCGACAAACTGTATTAAGTGACAGTGGTTTTCTGAAGTGTTCCTGAGCCCATGTAGTGATATCCTTTTGAGATTGATGTCGGTTTTTGATACAGTGCCGTCTGAGGGATCGAAGGTAATGGTCATTCAATGTTAGTTTCCGGCCATGCCGCTTACATGGAGTGATTTATACAAATTCTCTGAACCTTTTATTGATATTATGGACCGTAGATGTTGAAATCCCAAAATTTCTTGCAATTGCACTTTGAGAAACGTTGTTCTTAAACTGTTTGACTATTTGCTCACGCAGTTGTGGACAAAGGGGTGTACCTCGCCCCATCCTTTCTTGTGAAAGACTGAGTATTTTTTGGGAAGCTGTTTTTATACCAAATCATGGCACCCACCTGTTCCCAATTAGCCTGCACACCTGTGAGATGTTCCAAATCAGTATTTGATGAGCATTCCTCAACTTTATCAGTATATTTTATTACCACCTTTCCCAACTTCTTTGTCACGTGTTGCTGGCATCAAATTCTAAAGTTAGTGATTATTTGCACACAAAAAAAATGTTTATCAGTTTGAACATCAAATATGTTGTCTTTGTAGCATATTCAACTGAAGATCCATTCATTTTCTACTGCTTATTCCCTTTTGGGTCGCGGGGGGGGGCTGGAGCTAATCTCAGCTACAATCGGTCGGAAGGCGGGGTACACCCTGGACAAGTCGCCATCTCATCACAGGGCCAACACAGATAGACAACATTCACACTCACATTAACGCACTAGGGCCAATCTAGTATTGCCAGTTAGTCGGTACAAAATTATACAAATAAACAGAATAAAGTGAGGTGAATATGCGATAAATGTGCATTAAACGGTTCAATGAATGGTGATTTACTTTTTTGGAAATCACAGATAAAACAAAGTTTCATAAATATTTATTGTCTTCCAGTTTGAGCTGAATCAAGACAAGATGAATTTCTCTAGCCTCAGGAACATCCAAGGTCTTCATGCCCCTCTCAAGTTGCAGATGGAGTATAGAGCAGCGAGACAGGTAACGATGCTGATGTTCTGCTTATTTTGACACCCACTACTTTTTGTATGTTGAGATTAGGGCTTGGCGATATATCGATATACTCTATTATCGCGGGTTTGTCTCTGTGCGATATAGAAAATGACTATATTGTGATATTCGAGTATACGTTGTAACGCAGTTGCTTTTACCTGCTGGTATTCCACTACAAGCTCTTCCCACTCTTTCTTGTCTCTCCTTCTCACTGAGATATAAAACAAGCGCACCTTCTTACATACGTCACATACGTATACGCCCTCGCGGAGCAGAGAGGTAGCAGCATGGTTAACGTTAGCTGTGGTGCGAGTGGTAATACGAGAGAAAGAAGGTGCGAATCTGGTAACAAATGAAGGAAGAATTAGTTCCCAAGAAAAACAGCACAGGGTCCATCATCTGGCGGTGGTTTGGCTTCAAGCGGAAAGATGTCGAACAGACAACCGTAATTTGTCAAGCGTGGGGCAAAAGCGTTGCTACAAGAAGTAGCATTCCTGCTAATATGTAGCATCATTTGAAAAGTCACCCGCTAGAGAATTAAGAGTGATTACTCCGCATGTCAACATATCTGTTCGGTCCCACACCAACAAAATGCAGAGGCAACCATTTCAAGATCGACACTGTATGAAAAAAATAGTCAACAACAGAAGAAGAAAACGTCCGCAGGAACCTACCACATAGCGATTGGACTTCCTATTATTAAGCTTGTTTTTATTTGACAGTTATTGAACTATCTTGTGTGACATCATGCACAAAAGTGCACTTTATTTGTTTGAAACTATTGTAGTGGCCTTCTGTACAAAAAGTGCACTTTAATTTAGCGTTGTTTTGATATGTCATCTTAGTGACATCATGCACAAAAGTGCACTAATAGCTTGTTTTAAAATGTCTCTGACAATCTTGCACTTTCTGTTTTGAAATGACATGAATGTTTGTGCCACTGCTTAATAACTGTTTGATAAATACAGTATTGGTAAATTGACTTAGTTGTGGTTTCCCTCTCTGCATGAAAGTTTAAAAGTAGCATATGTTAATGCAATATGAAGAAGAATGTTTTAATGTAGACACATAGAATCATCATACTGCTGTGAATATATGCATCAAGTGTTCATTCAAGGCTAAGGCAAAATATGGAGATATAAATCGTGTATTGTGACATGGCCTAAAAATATTGAGATATTAAAAAAAGGCCATTTCAATAAAGTACTATCTATCTATCGCCTAGCCCTAGTTTACATGTCTGTCTCCTCCAGATCCAGCGTCTGCCATTCTTGCAAAGCTCCAACCTGGCACTGGACACGCTCCGAGGAACTGATGAGAACATCGGCTTTGAGGACATCCTCAATGGTGACGAGCATGTTTTAGACCCCCTTGTCATTCATTTAGTTATGTCTTGACATGACATCTTAACTCAGGAAGCAACAATTGACCCGCTTTGACTATCAATTAAATATGTCATCGTTATTTAATGGCAAAGGCTCCATTACACCGTGAGTTCCAGTCCTCCTCACTCGCTATAAATTATGCTGGTATGTTATTTTCAGCACAACCTGCACAGAACAAAAATGTGATATTACGTACCGTGTTTTTCAGACTATAGGGCGCACCGGATTAAAAGGTGCAATGCCGATAAGCGGGTCTGTTTTCATACAAAAGGCGCACCGGATTATATCAAATGTTGCATAGATGATGTTTTACAAACCATTTTCAAGTAGGTTTCTGACAGTCTCTTCAGGATGCGCCGTTTTGTGGGCGGGAGTAGAAGAAATGTAAATTGTCACAATCAGACTTTACTTAAATCAATAACGGAGCAGCATCTCCTCATCTTTGGCTCACTAGTACAATAACAACGCTGGAAATGTGTCCCATGAAAAACCATCCTACTGGAACTCTCTATTAACTACAGTTCCTTGGGTGAATAATGTAAACTCACTACACCGGTATGTTTTAGCGCTTTCATGGCGAGTTTATTGACAGAAAAAAGTAAGAACTTTACACTATATTAGAAATGGCAACAGCGGAATATGAATGCCACGTAAGAAGGTAGATAAAAAGAATGACTACAATGTCAGCACGGACTACAATGGTGGACGCGTGCACATTTTCAGGACTTATGCAGATCCCAAACACAGATCAGCAGGTACCAGAAGGTAAGAACAGTTGGTTTTGCATAATATTGCGAAAAAAAACGGCAGATAATGTCTGCTAATAGGTGCCATTTTGCGGTCCTTATACACACACCATAATAATACTTGTATGTTTAATTATGTTTAGCTTACCGAAGTCGTACTAAAATTATTTTGACAGA
The DNA here is from genome assembly GCF_033978795.1 of Nerophis ophidion. Taxonomy (NCBI): domain Eukaryota; kingdom Metazoa; phylum Chordata; class Actinopteri; order Syngnathiformes; family Syngnathidae; genus Nerophis; species Nerophis ophidion. The sequence continues at coordinate 47,078,835 of NC_084625.1, forward strand.
TTTTTGAGCGCCGTGTGTAATGTTCTATATTCTCAATGGAACGTTTACATTTTTGGTGTTGTTTACTGCCATCATACTGCAGTTTACATGTATCTCTTATGTACGATTGCCATCTAGTGGTCACACTTATCATTGCACCATGTACCAAATAAAATAGCTTCGAGGTCGGTAATTGCATCCAGAATGATGCCGTACATTAGGCGCACCGTGTTATAAAGCGCATAGTCGATTTTTGAGAAAATTAAGGGATTTTAAGTGCACCTTATAGTAAAAAAACATGGTGTATGTATAGTTAATAAAGCAAGTGTAAAACACTATCATAACATCAGGAGGAAGTAGAATAACCACTACGCCATGGGAGTTAATTATATGCATTGCAGTTGTTATTAAACGGCATAAAATAGAGTCATAGAAATGAATAAATAGGAATGGATGGCTGTTACCCTTGAGTTTATTACCCACATGAGTAACATTTTCCTCTGGGGAATCAATAAAGTTAATCTTGCTGCCATATTATTTAAATGTAAGGATTGTTTATATTTATTATTATGTTATTTGATGACAGTTATTTCCAACAGTAATAAATAACATCTCTAAAGGATGTCTGTGATTTTATACATTTTAGTTTTCTAATCAATACGTGATCATTGTGATTAATTATCTTACAGACAAAAGCGGTAATTGTTGCATTCCTACTCTCAAGGCATTATTCGTTGCTACTTGTTTGCTTTCAGATCCAACACAGAGTGAAACGATGGGTGAGCCACACATGATGGTGGAATTCAAGCTGGGATTTCTTTAGAAGATGATCCACGTAGGTTTTTGTTCCACCGCCACATATTTTGTATGATTTTCAAACTCAATGGCAGATAGAATAAATGTCTTTAAAAACGTTTCACGTTATCACCTTTTTTGATTCAACATAGAGGAAGTGTTTGTTAAGTAAATACATCGGATCAGATTGTTAAATTTGCGTCTTATGAAAACAATTACTCACAATTTTGGCGCTGATCAACATTTTGGTACAAACTACAGACTTTGTCATGGGTATGCCTCTACAAGTACAGTAGACTTGAAAAATGTGCTAATACATTACTGTATATTTTGTGGTGTATTTTGTTACAATGAATATCAGGCACATTTTAGGGGTGTTTAACTGCCAGCAGCAATTATATGGATTACACATGATAGGCTCCAGCACTGCCCCGCGACCCTGATAGGGACAAGCGGCAGAAAATGGATGGATGGACACAAGTGTCGATTGACCAAGGGTTGGTAATGCTTTCAATTATCAATTTACTGTAGGGTATCTTGTATTTTTGACTGATTGTCACAAAATGTAATTCAGGTTTGGTACTGCTTAGATGTTATTGAAATATTTTTTATTCAGGACGGGGGTCAGCAACCTTAGTCGCTCCCTAGACCTCTTTCAAAAATGTGTGAAAATGGAAAAAGTTCAAGAAAAAAATAATAATTTTGTTTTAATATATTTTCTGTAAGAGAACAAACATGACACGCACCTTCCCAATTGTTAGAAATGCCACAGTTTATATTAAACAGGCTTCACTGACGAGAGTATTTGGCAAGCACCTTTTTGTCCTACTAATTTCAGCGATCCTTGAACTCATCGTAGTTTGCTTACATGTAAAACTTTTAAGTTGCTGCCACAGAAATACATGTTTTATGCCACTCTTTTTTTCGTCTCATTTTGTCCACCAAATGTTTTATGCTGTGCGTGAATGCACAAAGGTGAGCTTTGTTGATACTATTGACTTGTTGGAGTGTGAATCAACATATTTGGTCAGCTGACCGATGCTAACACTCTATTTAGGCTAACTGTCTCTACATAATGCTCAATTATGCCTAGTTTGTAGGCATATTTGAGCTAATTTAAATTCCTTTACTTATTTCCTATGTGGATTTAATTGATATCTGTCTCATGACACATTATCTGTATGTTATATTGGCTGCATTTCTCATAGTTGTTTGTGTGCCAACAACACCCAGCTTGCAAAGATTGTAATAAATCCATTAGAAGAAGACAGCCTGCCGTTTCCTTAAACTTAGACACAAACATTTAGACCTTTGGCCATTAAAAACAGTTATTTCCAGGGATTATCTCATCATTTTTGAGAAGCCTCTATGTTAGTAATGATTTCCAATTTTGCAAAAATGTGTAGAATAAAAATTAAACAAAGATTTGCGTCTGCCTTTGATGGGAGGCTAATATAGACATTGTTGCTTTCATTAAAACACTTGTATAAGGGTTTTATTTTGTTTGCGGCCTCAGGCAGTTTTGTTTTTTGTATTTTTGGTCCAATTTGGCTCTTTTAACATATTGGGTTGACGACCCCTTATTTGGAGGGAATGTAAGTAGCGACTTGTCCAGGGTGTACGCCGCCTTCCGCCCGAATGCAGCTGTGATAGGTTAAAGCAGTGGTTCTCAACCTTTTTTCAGTGACGTACCCCCGTGAAAATTTTTTTAATTCAAGTACCCCCTAATCAGAGCAAAGCATTTTTGGTTGAAAAAAATAGATAAAGAATTCAAATTGTAGAAAAGTGCAAAATATTGCTCATTTGTAGTGGTCTTTCTTGAACTATTTGGAAAAAAAAGGGTGAAAATAACTAAAAACTTGTTGAAAAATAAACAAGTGATTCAATCATAAATAAAGATTTCTACACATAGAAGTAATCATCAACTTAAAGTGCCCTCTTCGGGGATTGTAATAGAGATCCATCTGGATTCATCAACTTAATTGTAAACATTTCTTCACAAAAAAAGAAATCTTTAAAATCAATATTTATGGAACATGTCCATAAGAAAATCTAGCTGTCAACACTGAATATTGCATTGTTGTATTTCTTTTCACAGTTTATGGACTTACATTCATATTTTGTTGAAGTATTATTCAATAAATATATTTATAAGGAATTTTTGAATTGTTGCTATTTTTAGAATATTTTTAAAAAATCTCACGTACCCCTTGGCATACCTTCAAGTACCCCCATTTGAAAACCACTGGGTTAAAGTACCCCCCGCGATCTTAAAAGGGACAAGCAGTAGAAAATAGATGAATGGATGGTCCTGCGAACTGGTGGCGGGTGGCTTTTCCGATATGTTAATCGCTTCAACGGGCATCTACTATATGTATTTATAGGCATAATATTCCACTAATTATTTAGGTTTGGGTTTGAAAATAAAAATGGCACAATTTTTGATAACATTTCACATACTACAAAGATACGTATTCATGTTACGGTGTTGAAATAGGAAAAAAAACACATCTCGTTTTAGGCCCCCGTAACTTATCTTTCACCACAAAAAGAAAACCGCTTAGAATGCTGGGAATCCGTAGCTATGACCACGCCCCGCCGCTCCCAGGAGCGCATTTGATTGGTCGCTGCAAAGCCCTTTCTTCTTCTGCTGCTCTCGTTGATTTCTCATGCAGTGCGCTACTTTTCCCCCTATCGGTCGCTGAGGGAACATTGTTCATTATGACACCTGCTGACTGATGGAAGGAAGCATGCTTCAGGACAAAATGTGACTACAAGTTGACAACATTGCACTGGCGGGAGCAGCGACGCTGAAAATCCACTTTTAGGGGTAGGTTAAACTTGTTTTTCCATGATATGAAAACTGTTAAATAGCCAACTGCATGCTCTCGTCTAAGTGGCCCTTTGTTGTGAAAACTTCTCCAGAATCTGTAATGCTGTTTTCCTTCAGAAACTATCAGCAACCCTAATTATTAAAAGTTTGTTAGATGGAGCTTCATTCGGGCAGTGTTGGGTTAGTTACTGAAAACCAGTAACTAGTTAGTTTATTTCCAAAGTAACTCAGTTACTAACACCAAAAAGTAATGCATTACAGTGAAAAGTAACTATTTAGTTACTTATTTTGTCCTTCTTTTTAGTCTTCATTTCAGTACTGGAGGAAAAACACAATCTTGCCACACACCTGTCTCATGCACACACTAAAACAGTCTCAGGAAAAACACCTAACAATTATCACTCATGTTTTTATGATATAATACACATTCAATTGTAGCTAATGTAATAGTAGCTAAACGTTGCCAAATTGCTATCATTATCCGACAAAAAGTAAACTAATATGTGCTGGGCGAGAGAGATAATGCTAACAACACTTTGGAAAGTTGGCGTCCTCTGCAGCAGTGGTCCCCAACCACCGGGCCGCGGAAGATTTTTTTTTATTAACCTTCCTCTTGTGTTAGCTTTCTGTTACCATCTCTTATGTTAACGGGTCGGTTTTGACCCATGTTTTAAATCAGCTGTAAAATACACTAAAAACAATTATCTATCATCCAATTTGTTTCCCATCTCTTGGTTACCTTGTTAGGCTTCCTTATCCTTGAAAATATTGGTTTTAATATTTTTGGTTTGGGCCATTGGGCCTTATTTTGTCAGTATACCCCTCCATTTCAATTTTTAAAAATGGTAAAACGAACCTCAAGAGAATCATATAAATAAAAAAAGGTTGTTGTGTTACCTGACTATTACTGAGGGTTATTAGAACACATCTCTTAAATAAATGTGTTTTGTTTATTTTTTCATTTTAAGAATTTTAACTATAGTAACATCTATGGTGTTACGGGTCAATTTCGACCCATATATATTTACTTCAAGAAAAAGGCTAAAAAGTATTTTTTTCAGCAACAGAAATCCAACATCAAACAAACAACCAATCAAGCAAATGAAACCAAGAGAAATAGATTACTAGTTCCAAAACTAATAAAAAAACAAAATCAGAGTGGCAAAAAGTGACACTTTTAGTGTCCGTCTTTTCTTTGATTTTGTACTGGATAACAAGGTCAAATGAGAATCCACTAAAGCTCACATGATTGGGAGAGGAGCTGGCTGTCAGTGTGTTCAGTTTTGGCTCTTATCATTGCTTTATCTTATTTTTAGAACCGGGTCGAAACCGACCCTAACAACACCAAGGGCATAATTTCTACCAGAGCATTTTATAATTGAGTGAAAAAAATTAAAATGTTTTATTTTGTTGACAAAGAGGCTCCTGACAAAGTCATAAAGCTTTGATGCAAAAAAATAAATGTATGTGGTGTTTTTATGCATTTAAAAACTAAAACGGGTCGGTGCCGACCCTAACACAAGACGAAGGTTTAAAAAAAAAAAAAAAAAGAAAAGATAAGTTTTATTGTTTTTATTGAATCAACGGGCTTCACGGTGGAAGAGGGGTTAGTGCGTCTGCCTCACAATACGAAGGGTTCAATTCCAGGCTCGGGATCTTTCTGTGTGGAGTTTGCATGTTCTCCCCGTGAATGCGTGGGTTCCCTCCGGGTACTCCGGCTTCCTCCCACCTCCAAAGACATGCACCTGGGGATAGGTTGATTGGCAACACTAAATTGGCCCTAGTGTGTGAATGTGAGTGTGAATGTTGTCTGTCTATCTGTGTTGGCCCTGCGATGAGGTGGCGACTTGTCCAGGGTGTACCCCGCCTTCCGCCCGATTGTAGCTGAGATAGGCGCCAGCCCCCCCCCCCGCGACCCCGAAAGGGAATAAGCGGTAGAAAATGGGGGACCAGAAAACGTTTTTGTCGTCGACAGAAGTGATCATTTGACAGTGTGTTTACGTTTGCACCCACTAGATGGCAATATTGAGCCGTCCGATTTACGCCCAGGATAAACAGCTCCATCCATTTCTTACCGCTTGTCCCTTTTGGCAGTGATTCTGGTAAAAGTGGATCTGAAGACAGTTCTTGCCTCAGGGGCCTCAGGTATTTGTCACTACAAAAACAATAGAATGCTGGGAATTTTCATCACGGAAATAAGAAATAACCTTTTTTTAATCAAACAATAACTACAAGCCATACTATATCAGCGCAGGACAAAACAATACCAGAATAAAAAACAAAAACAAAAAAAAACATGAAATTATTCATAAAGATATTAAGCAAAAAAGTTTATAACAATACAAATAAAGGTGGTCCACGGAGATGAATAGCCTGTATACAGCAATGGCTTTAATTATTTACTAAGAACTATGCATCAAAATAGACAACAATAAAGTACTTTATATTCCAAGTTATTTATGACGAAAGGACAATTAGGTCAACTTCCTAGGCTTGGAAAAAACAAAAGGCTAGTCAAGGTCGGTAGTGAGAGAGTAGAGCGTAGAAACTTTAGTTCTGTAATTCACTGTAGCAATTCAATGAGACTTCACTGCCATCGGACCAGCCGATTGAATGCTGGTTGTCGCCTTATTTTTAAATCAATAGATCAAGCCATCTATTTTACCCACGGTCTTAAACTTGACCACAATAATATTTGTTTTACCTCAAACAAGCATATTTGTATTTAATCTACATTGGTCCCCAAAGGTAATTTGTTGTAGTCCAAGAAAATACAAAATTATTGACGTTACTAGAACTAAACCGCTAAGAATGCTGGGAACTGGTTATCATGGCGCACGGAAGCTTGGCGGATATCCGGTAAGAAAACATGCGACGCCAATATTTTAAAAACATAAAATACGTACAGTTGTTAACATAACGTTGTGAAAAACACAAACTGATGGTTTATGAGTCATTTTTTATTACTGACTAAAAAAAACTAAAGTCTTCTGTTTGTAAATAGAGTTCCAAAAAGTATGTTGTGGTGTTTTGAACTGCACGCATGAAGACACTTAAATGAACTGTTTTTAATTGAACGAGCGAATATTGCCTTAAAATGTAATCAAAGTAAGGTGTTTATATTTAAGCTTCTCGAAAACGTTTTTGTCGTCGACAGAAGTGATCATTGGACAGTGTGTATACTCATGCATCCACTAGATGGCAATATTGAGCCGTCCGATTTACGCCCAGGATAAACAGCCCCATCCATTTCCTACCGCTTGTCCCTTTTGGCAGTGATTTTGGTAAAAGTGGATCTGAAGACTGTTCTTGCCTCAGGGGCCTCAGCTATTTGTCTCTACAAAAACAATATTGCTGAGAATGCTGGGAATTTTCATCACGGAAATAAGAAATAACTTTTTTTAATCAAACAATAACTGTAAGACATACAATATCAGCACAGGACAAAACAATACCAGAATAAATAAAATAAAAAGTAAACATGAAATTATTCATAAAGATATTAAACAAAAAAAGTTTATAACAATACAAATAAAGGTGGTCTACGGAGATGAATAGCCTGTATACAGCAATGGCAGGGGTAGGGAACCTAGGGCTCGCGAGCCAGATGTGGCTCTTTTGATGACTGCATCTGGCTCTCAGATAAATCTTAGCTGACATTGCTTAACACGATAATTATTAATAATTTCGCTGGTAATCACAGCGCTAAAAATAATGTGCAAAATATAAAACATTCTCATGCATTTAAATCCATCCATCCGTTTTCTACCGTACCTGTTCAAGAAGTCGCATTAATGGTAAGAAGTATTTTATGTCACGATGGGGGAGGTCGCAGCTTGCTGCAGGGTCGTTCCCCCAGGAAGGCAGACGGACTACTCGGGAAATGGCATTTAGGTAAAAACATGATTTAATTTAAACTAAAAAATGATACAAACAAAAATCGCTCACAGTGGAGGCACAACTTGGGCTAAGGAAAAAAGCTAATGCATAAACAGACTAAGAACATAAATCAAACAACACTTACTTGGCATGAAGCACGAAACTATGGCAAGGCATGAAACAAGTCAGCACAGAGCAAGAAAAGATCACATTGACGCCAGGGCGACTGACTGGCAAAGACAAGCTTAAATGCTGCCTCTGATTAGAGTTTGGGAAGCAGGTGAGCGGGCATTTTGTCCACCAGAGACAGGTGGACAAAATGAGTAACCAAGGAAACCAGACAAGGCAGTGGAAAAAAACGGGAACTTAAAGAGTCCAAAAGACAAACAGCACATGGCCAAACAAAAACATGATCAACAGACATGACATTTTATTTATTATTGGTTAGCTTCAGAATAATGTTATTAAAAAGAATAAAAGACTTGTTATACTCTAAAAATGTCGGTCTTACTCAAAAATGCACACATTTAGTTGTATTCAGTGTTATATGGCTCTCACTGAAATACATTTTGAAATATTTGGCTTTAATGGCTCTCTCAGCCAAAAACGTTCCCGACCCCTGAGCTATGGCTTTAATTATTTACTAAGAACTATGCAACAAAATAGATAATAAAGTACTTTATATTCCAAGGTATTTATGACTAAAGGACAATTAGATCAACTTTCTAAATATGGAAAAATATAAAAGGCTGGTCAAAGTCGGTGGTGAGAATTAGAGTGTAGAAACTTGGGATCTGTGATTGACTGTAGTATTTCAATGTTGTTTCACTACCATCGGACCAACCGGCCCTCACAGCGCAAACAAAATATTTTTAAACGAATAGCTCAAACCATTTATTTAAGCCACGGTCTTAAATTCGACTGCTGTATTATATTTAAACCCAAATAACCGGATTTTTTAAATTTACATTGGTTTGTGAATGTATTTAGTTGAATTCAAATAAAATACATATTCCAAAAAAATTCTGACGTTGCTAGAACTAAACCGCTGAGAATGCTGGGAAATGGTCATCATGGCGCACAAAAGCCTGGCGGATATCCGGTAAAAAAAACAAAACATGCGACGACAACATTTTAAAACTTAAAATACGTCCAGTTGTTAAAAGAACGTTGCGGAAAACCACAAATAATTTAATAGTTTTATGAGTCTGTCTTTATTACTTACTAAAAAAAATATATAAAAAAATATTGACGACAGTCATCACTGCAGTCCTCTGTAAATAGAGTTCCAAGGTATGTTTTGGTGTTGTGAACTGCACGTCCATCCATCCATCCATTTCGTACCGCTTGTCCCTACGAAGACGTAAAATAACGTGGTTTACATTTAAGATTGTCTTAATCTACTAGTGATCATTTGACAGTATGTTTATGCAAGCATCCACTAGATGGCAGTATTGAGCCGTCCGACTTGCTGAACTCGCCCAGGATAAACAGTCCCCATTTTGGTCAAAGTTGATCTTCAGACAGTTTCTTGCCTCAGGGGCTTCAGCTGAGAGGTGCAAAGTCCATTTTCATGTGTGAGTGGAAAGCAGCTTAGCTCAGAGTCTGTGCTTTACTCAAGATGCCAACTGTTTGTGCAAGAAATAACATTCTGTCTGAGTCTACCCAAAAGCAGATGGTAGCCATAATACCATAATCAGGGGTCCCCAACCACCGGGCTGAGACCCTTTACCGGTACGTTGGAATTGAAAAATCAATACAGTTTGCAAAAAAAAGAGTAATGTAATCCAATGCGTCCATTATGTTTTTTATTTTATTCGTTAATAATGAATAGCAACAAGGACGGGACATTTGGGCCAAAATCAGTGACCCCCGAGATGGACAAGCGGTAGAAAATGGATGGATGGCTGATATTCAGTAACATAAACTATTGCATCGATTCCGGTTGTCTTATTTCTATTTAAATTTTTAGCAGCATTCATTTTGTGGGTGATACGACAATTGGGTATCGATTCAATACCAAGTATTTACTTGGGCAGAAATGGTCAAACCAATGTTCATACTTAAAACTGTGGAGGTTTCTGCCCTCCGGGTTCCTCGGACCACCAAGCACTGACATGACAGTTCAGGTTAAGGGTTTACAACACTGTTTTTTTTTTTTTTTCGATGCAGTCTGTTTTTCTGTCTCTCGCTCTCGCTCCAGCTCCACCACCTCCCTCCTCCCCGGCTGCTGCCTTTTTAACAGAGCGACAGGTGATTAGATAAGCAGGCCCAGGTGGGCCATCTACGCCACCTGTCGCTCATCTCAAAGCCGGTCCTGGCACATTCCGGTTCGCTGCAGGTTCGCGGGCCACCCCCCCCACCCTTTTAAAAAAACATTCAGGATCATTAAATTATTGCAGTAATAAATGTGATTTTACTTGTATACGCAGTGCCATAAAGTGGGGGAAAAAAAGGAAGAAAATGCAGCTGAGATATGCTCCAGCGACCCCAAAAAGGGTCAACCGGTAGAAAATGGACGGATGGATGGAAATATGTCAGTCGGACATCAGATTTTGCGCGGTGCCTTTTTTGTGTCGTGTGCAGTTTTGTTGCTACGTCCTTTTTTGGGGTGAAAGTTAAAAAGAAACTTCCCACTGTGGCCGTTGCAAAAGTAGTATTTTAAGACTGTCGCAAATGCACATTTACGGATGGTTTTAATTTGCTCCCTTCGCTGGGCGGCGGAAGTCGCCAGGAGAATCTGACACATTAGACGGGACACGGCGGACATGTTCGCCACAAGCGTTTGCCTCTCCTCCGGCTGCGTGGTAATTGCTCCACAAATCACAATGACTGCTGGAGAGGCAGCGGGCGTCATTGCCATTCACCATTTGGGAGTGGGTTGCTGTGGTTACGGATGCACTTCAACTCGCTGAGAGCGGGATTAGTCTTAATTAACGCTAATGATCAGCCAACACACACTGAGTGGATGAAGCCTAATGGTTGCACCCCCCCCCCCAGGAAATCAATCTGTTTACCTAGAGTGTGCACTTTTGTTGTTGTTGGTAAAAACAAGTTTTTGTATGATTACCATAACACCAAATGTAATATTATGATTTTAATATTTTAGTTTTGCACCTGGGGATAGGTTGATTGGCAACACTAAATGGTCCCTAGTGTGTGAATGTGAGTGTGAATGTCGTCTGTGTATCTGTGTTGGCCCTGCGATGAGGTGGCGACTTGTCCAGGGTGTACCCCGCCTTCCGCCCGATTGTAGCTGAGATAGGCGCCAGCGCCCCCCGCGACCCCAAAAGGGAATAAGCGGTAGAAAATGGATGGATGGATGGAGTTTCAACTACATTCATGTAATATCAATCAATGTTTACTTATACAGCCCTAAATCACTAGTGTCTCAAAGGGCTGCACAAACCACTACGACATCCTCGGTAGGCCCACATAAGGGCAAGGAAAACTCACACCCAGTGGGACGTCTGTGACAATGATGACTATGAGAACCTTGGAGAGGAGGAAAGCAATGGATGTCGAGCGGGTCCAACATGATACTGTGAAAGTTCAATCCATAATGGATCCAACACAGTCGCGAGAGTCCAGTCCAAAGCGGATCCAACACAGCAGCGAGAGTCCCGTTCACAGCGGAGCCAGCAGGAAACCATCCCAAGCGGAGGCGGATCAGCAGCGCAGAGATGTCCCCAGCCGATACACAGGCAAGCAGTACATGGCCACCGGATCGGACCGGACCCCCTCCACAAGGGAGAGTGGGACATAGAAGAAAAAGAAAAGAAACGGCAGATCAACTGGTCTAAAAAGGGAGTCTATTTAAAGGCTAGAGTATACAAATGAGTTTTAAGGTGAGACTTAAATGCTAATAATATAGTCAGTGTTGGCGCTAGGAATCGTCAAAATTGAGTCCCAGGGACCCCATCAAGTCATAAAAATGGGGTCCCACAGTACATTTTTGGGGTCCCATTTTTTTTTTAACCGTTTCAAAAACAAATGATAAATGTATGCATCATCCTACTATATCTCACATTCTATATTGTCCATCCATCTTCTTCCGCTTATCCATGTACGGGGGTGTGACGTTCAATTTTGTCAATATTCAGTGTTTTATTGTTCATTGTTAACATTGTAAATCCCGTATTCTTTATTTCCATTTACATTTTGGGGTGTGACGTTCATATTAGCTCAATATTCAGTGTTTTATTGTTCATAGTTACAAACCATAATGAGTTGAGAAATTGTGTTAGATGTAAATATAAACGGAATACAATGATTTGCAAATAATTTTCAACCCATATTCAGTTGAATATGCTACAAAGACAACATATTTGATGTTCAAACTGATACATTAATCATCACCTTTAGAACTTGATGCCAGCAACACGTGACAAAGAAGTTGGGAAAGGTGGCAATAAATACTGATAAAGTTGAGGAATGGTAATCAAACACTTATATGGAACATCCCACAGGTGTGCAGGCTAATTGGGAACAGGTGGGTGCCATGATTGGGTATAAAAGCAGCTTCCGTGAAATGCTAAGTAATTCACAAACAAGGATGGGGTGAGGGTCACCACTTTGTAAGCAAATCGTCGAATAGTTTTAGAACAACATTTCTCAACAAGCTATTGCAAGGAATTTAGGGATTTTACCATCCACGGTCCGTAAAATCATCAAAAAGTTCAGAGAATCTGGAGAAATCACTGCATGTAAGCAATGGTATTACGGACTTTTGATCCCTCAGGCGGTACTGCATCAAAAACCGACATCAGTGTGTAAAGGATATCACCACATGGGCTCAGGAACACTTCATAAAACCGCTGTCAGTAACTACAGTTGGTCGCTACATCTGTAAGTGCAAGTTAAAACTATGCAAAGCCAAACCCATTTATCAACAATATCTTGAAACGCCGCCGGCTTGGCTGGGCCCGAGATCATCTAAGATGGACTGATGCAAAGTGGAAAGGTGTTCTGTGGTCTGACGAGTCCACATTTCAAATTATATTTGGAAACAGAGGAGGTGGTGTCCTCCAGAACAAAGAGGAAAATAACCATTCTGATTGTTCTAGGCGCAAAGTTCAAAAGCCAGCATCTATGATGGTATGGGGGTGTATTAGTGCCCAAGGTATGGGTAATTTACACATCTGTGAAGGCACCATTAAGGCTGAACGGTCCATACAGGTTTTGGAACAACATATGTTGTCATCCAAGCAATTTTTTCATGGACGCCCCTGCTTATTTCAGCAAGACAAGTGTTACAACAGCGTGGCTTCGTAAAAAAAGAGTGTGGGTACTTTCCTGCCCCGCCTGCAGTCCAGACCTATCTCCTTTCGAAAATGTGTGGTGCATTATGAAGCGTAAAATACGACAGTGGAGACCCCGGACTGTTCAACGACTGAAGCTCTACATAAAACAAGAATGGGAAAGAATTCCACTTTCAAAGCTTCAACAATTAGTTTCCTCAGTTCCCAAACGTTTATTGAGTGTGGTTAAAAGAAAAGGTGATGTAACACAGTGGTGAACATGCCCTTTCCCAACTACTTTGGCACGTGTTGCAGCCATGAAATTCTAAGTTAATTATTTGCAACAAAAAATAAAAGTTTATGAGTTTGAACATCAAATATCTTGTCTTTTGTAGTGCATTCAACTGAATATGGGTTGAAAATGATTTGCAAATCGTTGTATTCCGTTTATATTTACATCTAACACAATTTCCCAACTCATATGGAAACGGGGTTTGTATTTTAATTTCACTTTGTCATGGAACTCACATTCTTTTATATGGCCCCAATAGGTCCCCTTTTTTTAAAAAAACTGTTACAAATATGCGCCACACTGTGAACCCACACCAAACAAGAATGACAAACACATTTAAACCCGGATCTTGTTTAGCTTTGCTTTTAATTGATTATGTTTTCTGTCATCAGCAGCTGCGTTGATTGGGTTCTCACACATCTTAACTATGCGGCCACATCCAAAACAAAACCAAGCTCGAGGCTAAGGTTTTTGCGTTTCCTTGCTGATCTTGTACCTCAGCTCTGAATGTCTGCAAATCTGGTTTGTCTATTGGGGTGTCTTCACTTTCCCTCTGCTAAGCTGCAGTTTTAGTGCAGCAAACTGCTTCTTTCAACTCTCTGTCTCGGAGGTTTGGAGAATACCTGAATTTGGATCATTATGGGGGAGATTTGTCAGGCACAGAATATAAGTTTGCAGTGACTTTTTGGCTTTGAGGTCCCAAAACGGGAATGCGTTCGATCTAACTTGGTTGCACTCCTATCCTCCTCTGCTCTCAGCCACAAGTGTGACTCTGAAAAGTCTTGAGTGCTTCTCGAGTCTGAGTTCCAACTGTATGAGGAGAGTGTGGTCCCAGCAGCCATTTTTGAACTGGTTCAAAAGATGATGATGGCTTGCTGCTGACTGACTGATTCCATTTCTCTTCACAGCAGTGCGGGGTAGAACTTAAAAGCCTTTTGCAGGCACTTTGAAGGTTTTTTTTTTCTTTCTTTTTACCAGATATTAGTGGGTATTTATGAACTTGGGAAAAATCTAATCACCATCTTCCAAAAGCATAATCAGATTCTAGCAATTTAACATATTCCTAGTATGGACCTCCACTTGGACTCAGTCTTGGTACATTAACTCTACAATAATCGGACTGCCGATATTATCGGCCGATAAATGCTTTAAAATGTAATATCAAAATTATCGATATCAGTTTCGAAAAGTAAAATGTATGATTTTTTAAAATGCCGCTGTACGTAGTGGTTCACGGACGTAGGGAGAAGTACAGAGTGTCAATAAACCTTAAAGGGGAACATTATCACAATTTCAAAAGGGTTAAAAACAATAAAAATCAGTTCCCAGTGGCTTGTTTTATTTTTCGAAGTTTTTTCAAAATTTTACACCTCCCGGAATATCCCTAAAAAAGTTTTAAAGTTCTTGATTTTTGCTATTTGCGATGCCACTATCCATTTCCCTGTGACGTCATACAGGGCTGCCAATACAAACAACATGGCGGTTACCACAGCGAGATATAGCGACATTAGCTCGGATTCAGACTCGGATTTCAGCGGTTTAAGCGATTCAACAGATTACGCATGTATTGAAACAGCTGGTCGGAGTATGGAGGCAGATAGCGAAAACGAAATTGAAGAAGAAATTGAAGCTATTGAGCGAATAGCTATTGACGCTATTCGGCCATAGCGTGGGTGTACCTAATGAAGTGGCCCATAGCATGGCTGCCTTACTAGCATCGCCGGTAAAATGTGCGGACCAAACGATCAGGACTTTCGCATCTTGTGACACTGGAGCAACTTAAATCCGTCGATTGGTAAGTGTTTGTTTCGCATTAAATGTGGGTATCTAGTTTCAAATGTACATACAGCTAGCGTAAATAGCATGTTAGCATCGATTAGCGTAGCATGTTAGCATCGATTAGCTGGCAGTCATGCCGTGACCAAATATGTCTGATTAGCACATAAGTCAACAACATCAACAAAACTCACCTTTGTGATTTTGTTGACTTAATCGTTGCAAATGCATCTGCAGGTTATCCATACATCTCTGTGTCATGTCTGTCTTAGCATCGCCAGTCAAATGTGAAGACACTCTGGGACATTCAATGGGGGTCTGGCGGCAGATTTCTTGCCAGTGGTGCAACTTGAATCCCTCCATGTTAGTGTTGTTACACCCTCCGACAACACACCGACGAGGCATGATGTCTCCAAGGTTCGGAAAAAATAGTCGAGAAAACGGAAAATAACAGAGCTGTGACCCGGTGTTTGTAATGTGAAAACGAATATGGCGGGTGTGTTACCTCGGTGACGTCACATTCTGACGTCATCGCCAAAAGACCGATAAACAGAAAGGCGTTTAATTTGCCCAAATTCACCCATTTAGAGTTCGGAATTCGGTTAAAAAAATACATGGTCTTTTTTCTGCAACATCAAGGTATATATTGACGCTTGCATAGGTTTGGTGATAATGTTCCCCTTTAAAGGCACTGTCTTTGCGTGCCGGCCCAATCACATAATATCCACGGCTTTTCCCACACACAAGTGAATGCAATGCATACTTGGTCAACAGCCATACAGGTCACACTGAGGGGGGCCGTGTAAACAACTTTAAAACTGTTACAAAAATGCGCCACACTGTGAACCCACACCAAACAAGAATTACAAACACATTTCGGGAGAACATCCGCACCGTAGCACAACATAAACACAACAGAACAAATACCCAGAACCCCTTGCAGCACTATTATACGAGGGCGGCATGGCGTAGTGGGTAGAGCGGCCGTGCCAGAAACCTGAGGGTTGCAGGTTCGCTTCCCACCTATTGACATCCAAATCGCTGCCGTTGTGTCCTTGGGCAGGACACTTCACCCTGTGCCCCCGGTGCCGCTCACACTGGTGAATGAATGATGAATGAACGATTGGTGGTGGTCGGAGGGGCGGTAGGCACAAACTGGCTGCCACGCTTCCGTCAGTTTACACCAGGGCAGCTGTGGCTACAAATGTAGCTTACCACCACCAGGTGTGAATGAATGATGGGTTCCCACTTCCCTGTGAGCGCTTTGAGTATCTAACAATAGAAAAGCGCGATATAAATCTAATCCATTATTATTATTATTATTATACACTCCCCTATTACCCCTTACCCGCCCCACCTCAACCCCGCCCACTTCAACCTCCTCATGCTCTCTCAGGGAGAGCAAGTCCCAAATACCAAACTGCTGTTTTGAGGCATGTTTAAAAAAAAAAACAAATGCATTTTGTGACTTCAATAATAAATATGGCAGTGCCATATTTATAATTTATATGGCATTTTTTTTAATCTATAACTTGAGTTGATTTATTTTGGAAAACCTTGTCACATTGTTTAATGCAGGGGTGTCTAACTCAAATACAGAGTGGGCCAAAATTTGAAACGGAAGCCAAGGTTGAACAAATTAACCTTTTAATAGGGACCCAAACAAGTTTTTGCATTAAATATTGAACAAGCAAAGGCTTATGTAACTTTAGTGACATGCAAAATCCAGTTTCAAATAATAATAATAATAATTAAAAGAATATCAATGGCATATCAAATAAAATTACTTGCAATCTTCTGAGGTAAATATCAAATTTTTTCCACAGGCTAATAATACATTTGAAAATAAAATAACAATAATGAATGAACCAAACATTTTAGCCTTATAGTAGCAAGAGAAAATGCATGTATAAAACGTTAATTATTGGTCAGTTTGCTGGAGGTTTCCCGGAAAAGTTAGTGCTGCATAGGTTTGTGGGTATTTGTTCTGTTGTGTTACGGTGCGGATGTTCACCCGAAATGTGTTTGTCATTCTTGTTTGGTGTGGCTTCACAGTGTGGCGCATATTTGTAACAGTACTAAAGTTGTTTATACGGCCACCTTCAGTGTGACCTGTATGGTTGTTGACTAAGTATGTGTGAAAGACACAAATATTATGTGACACGCTGTTAGTATGGAGGAAAAGCGGACGTGACGACAGGTTGTAGAGAACGCTAATGGCAGTGCCTTAAATGCACGCCCCCAATATAGTTGTCCAGGTGGAAATCGGTAGAAATTTGGGAGAACGGTTGCCGCGGGAGATTTTCGGGAGGGGCACTGAACTTCGGGAGTCCACCGGGAAAATTAGGAGGGTTGGCAAGTATGAGTATTAGCGGCGAATGCGGTGTTATAATACCGGCGGGACAGCTCTAATGCTACATTGATATTGCCTCAAGGGCCAAATTAAATTACACGGCGGGCCAGAGTTTGATACCCATGGTTTAATGCATCCAGCGGGGCATCACAACAAAATTAGGCATAATAATGTGTTAATTCCATGACTGTATATATCGGAATATCGGCAAAAAAAAGTCATTATCGGACAACTCTAGTAATTAAAACATTTTTGAAAGTATATTTTAACATGTTTCTGTGACGTAGCATCAATATTCCTCATCCGTTCAGTCAAAGAATGAATCGATCCCACATTGTTTAAGTTGTATTTTACACCTTTGTCAGTGTGTCCCACACACACCTTGTAAAAGAAAGTGTGTGTCCGCCCCCCCACCCACCCCACTCCATCGTCAAATGCCAAGCACCCTCCCGGCGTTATGCTTTCGTTTCCACGCGCCATCTGCCACTAAACACACGCAGGCATCTTCTTGTAGATTAACAAAATGTCATCACCTGCCTTCCGCTCGTTTTTTTGTTTTTTGTCTTTCGTCAGCAAGGGAGAGAGAGGAAAAAAAAAAATACCATCAATGCCAACCATTTCGACGCAACTCATTATTACACTTAAATTGCTTTTGCAAGATTGACTGCCATAATAAACTTGTTTCTACCAGTACGGTGTGACTGTATTTGTAGTTTTTTTTAAACACGTTGCAGGCATCAAATTCCAAATGAGCTAATATTTGCAAAAAAATAACCCAAAGTCTTCCAGTTCGAACGTTAAGTATCTTGTCTTTGCAGTTCATTCAACTGAATGTAAGTTTAAAAATCATTGTATTTTGTTTTTATTTACCATTTACACAACGTGCCTTCACTGCTTTTGGGGTTTGCACAATAAATAACCCGAGAAGTATGGTGTAGACGGCTGTTCTCGCCGTGCGAGTATATAAGACGGTGATTGACACACGGCTTGCCATTTAAAGTTCATCTCAGGTAAACGTCCCAGCAGACCGACCAGGACCTCCTTCGTGTCCTCCGGTGAACTTCCTGTGAATTGTTGATTCCCCGGCAGACTAAACGCTCGGATGTTGATTTGTCTCTGAAGTTTGAACTGATGCAGCATGCGTCTTCAACCCGGACGCCGAGCTCAGGGTTGTTACTTGATGTTTGCCTCGAGTGTTTATGCAGACTCAGTGTTCCTTTTTACGAGGCCATATTTTCTCCAATAGGGGCTCGGGGGCATTTATTTACTAGGCCTTTATTGGAGACAAGTTCCTAAATAATACCAGCGTGTACGGGCATATGTATTTTTAATGCTGTTAAGACCCCCAATATTGGGAATTTCTACATCCACGATTAATATATAATAATCTGCAATTCCCGAGTCGGCCGCTTCTTGTTAACTGTTAGCGTGCTAACGTTAGCATGCTAACATTAAAATGTTTTCACTAATTTTACACTTTTTATTGTAATTCCCCAGCCATGCACCTTAGAGTCACAACACGTTTTCCGTTCGGGCTCCAGTACTCTGGAATGCCCTCCCGGTAACAGTTCGAGATGCTACCTCAGTAGAAGCATTTAAGTCTCACCTTAAAACTCATCTGTATACTCTAGCCTTTAAATAGACCTCCTTTTTGGACCAGTTGATCTGCCGCTTCTTTTCTTTCTCCTATGTCCCCCCCTCCCTTGGGGTCCGGTCCGATGACCATGGATGAAGTACTGGCTGTCCAGAGTCGAGACCCAGGATGGACCGCTCGTCGGGACCCAGGATGGACCGCTCGCCTGTATCGATTGGGGACATCTCTACGCTGCTGATCTGCCTCCGCTTGAGATGGTTTCCTGTGGACGGGACTCTCGCTGCTGTCTTGGATCCGCTTTGAACTGTACTCTCGCGGCTGTGTTGGAGCCACTATGGATTGAACTTTCACAGTATCATGTTAGACCCGCTCGACTTCCATTGCTTTCGGTCCCCTAGAGGGGGAGGGGGGTTGCCCACATCTGAGGTCCTCTCCAAGGTTTCTCATAGTCAGCATTGTCACTGGCGTCCCACTGGATGTGAATTCTCCCTGCCCACTGGGTGTGAGTTTTCCTTGCTCTTTTGTGGGTTCTTCCGAGGATGTCGTAGTCGTAAGTTACCTGTTAGCATTTTGATTGGTTGATTAAAACTTTTATTAGTAGATTGCACAGTACAGTACATATTCCGTACAATTGACCACTAAATGGTAACACCAGAATAAGTTTTTCATCTTGTTTAAGTCGGGGTCAACGTAAATCAATTAATGGTTTATGAAACGATAGCATGCTGGCAAGTTACCTGTTAGCATGCAAACAATAGCATGTTGGTAAGTTACCTGTTAGCATGCAAACGATAGCATGCTGGTAAGTTATCTGTTAGCATGAAAACGATAGCATGCTGGCAACTTACCTGATAGCATGCAAATGATAGCATACTGGCAAGTTACCTGATAGCATGCAAATGATAGCATACTGGCAAGTTACCTGATAGCATGCAAATGATAGCATACTGGTAAGTTACCTGTTAGCATGCAAACGATAGCATGCTGGTAAGTTACCTGTTAGCATGCAATCAATAGCATGCTGGTAAGTTATCTTTTAGCATGAAAACGATAGCATGCGGGAAAGTTACCTGTTAGCATTCAAATGATAGCATGCAAACGATAGCATGCTGGTAAGTTATCTGTTAGCATGAAAACGATAGCATGCTGGCAAGTTACCTGTTAGCATGCAAACAATAGCAGATAACTTGGTATATGAAACGTGCTATTTGTTATCATGCTAATGTTTGCACACATGCTAATTGTTAGCATTTTAATGTAAGCAGGCTAACGTTTTAGGCTATCTGTGTAGCTAATTTTGTACATCCATCTGTACATTATCTTCCGCTTGTCCCTTTCGGGTTCGCGGGGGGTGCTGGAGCCTATATCCGCTGCATTCGGTCAGGAGATGGGGTACACCCTGGACAATTCGCCACCTCATCGCAGGGCCAACACAGATAGACGGACAACATTCACACTCTAGGGACCATTTAGTGTTGCCAATCAACCTATCCCCAGGTGCGTGTGTTGGAAGGTGGGAGGAAGCCGGTGTACTCGAAAGGAACCCACGCAGTCACGGGTAGAACATGCAAACTCCACACAGAAAGATCCCGAGCCCGGGATTGAACTCAGGACCTTCGTATTGTGAGGCACATGCATTAACCTCTGTACCACCGTTCTGCCCTCATCCTAAACTCTCGGATTTCGACACTCAGCATCATCTTCAAAGTACGGCGGCTTACAGTGACCCCGGGTTAGAAATCCAGGGGACAGATAGCAGGCCTATCAAAATTTCTGCGGGAATTTTCTTGTTCTAACATATGATCGTGTAAACTTTGACAACCGTGGTTACTTTCATCGTTTTTCGAAACTCAATGAGTATAGATTTTTACTTTGAACAACTACAATATATTGTGTGGACTGGTATATTGTGATAAGATTCTTTAGGTTTTGTTCAATAAGTTGGTCTGAACAACGACCTACCCCGAGAGCCATTAAAGCACGACATCTATTAAAGCTGTTTTAAGCTTAAAACACCATCCTCCCCCATGATTAAATGTCCCCGCAGTCACCTTAACCCGTTTTTTTTACACGGCAAGAAGCTTAGCCGGGCCGCTTCCTTTTGTCCCCCGCCTGCTACATTGTCGGGTTTGCCCCCTGCGTTTGTCCATTCAAGCAGTTTTCATTACCGTCACTAATCGATGTAACTCTATTAAGGGAACAATGCGCAATTTCCGTTGGCAAAGAAATGCAAACCAGACCCCTTCGAGTGAAGACTTTAGTGATTTGGGTCACTGTCACCTTCATGCAATTGTCTAAGGAAAAGCCGGAGCTAGGAAATGGGAGGAATTGGTTCGTGTATTTCTACTCTCGGGCTAATTGGGTTTTCATTAGAAATGTATTACTTTGAGGAATGGAAGATGTGTCAATATTGGCATTGAACAATGAACCGGTTTTACCATGAATTGATTAACGTGGACCCCGACTTAAACACGTTGAAAAACTTATTCGGGTGTTACCATTTAGTGGTCAATTGGATTAGATTAGATTAGATAGTACTTTATTTATTCCGTCAGGAGAGTTCCTTCAGGAAAATTACAATTTTCAGCACAATCCCATTCAAGATCAGACAAACATTAAAGGGAGACAGAACAGGACAGGACAGGATCGCTGACGGGTCTGCCGGCTTCCAGCGCCCCTTACAATTGTACGGAATATTTACTGTACTGTGCAATCTATGAATAAAAGTTTCAATCAATCAATCAAAAATGGTACCGCCTGCATTGACCAACCAATTACCACTCCACTTCAACTTGTCTATTCCAAACGGTTAATGATAAATATGTTCATATTTTTCATCCCTACCTTTAGGGCTTGGGCGATACGGACGAACAAGTATATTTCGATATATTTTTTTACCTAAACTCAATATTCGATATTAATCTCAATATATTTTCCGGTGAAAGTATACAGTGGTTAGTGTGTCGGCCCTGAGATGGGTAGGTTGTGAGTTCAAACCCCGGCGGAGTCATACCAAAGACTATAAAAATGGGTCTCTGCTTTTTGCAGATGATGTGTTCCTGATGGCTTCATCTGGCCAGGATCCTCAGATCTCACTGGATCGGTTCGGAGCCGAGTGGGAAGCAACCGGGATGAGAATCAGCACCTCCAAATCCGAGTCCGTGGTTCTCGCCCGGAAAAGGGTTGAATGCCATCTCCGGGTTGGGGAGGAGACCCTGCCCTAAGTGGAGGAGTTCAAGTACCTCGGAGTCTTGTTCACGAGTGAGGGAAGAGTGGATCGTGAGATCGACATGCGGGTTGGTGAGGCGTCTTCAGTAATGTATCGATCTGTTGTGGTGAAGAAGGAGCTGAGCCGGAAGGCAAAGCTCTCAATTTACCGGTTGATCTACGTTTCCATCCTCACCTATGGTCATGATGTTTGGGTTATGACCGAAAGGATAAGATCACGAGTACAAGCGGCCGAAATGAGTTTCCTCCGCCGGGTGGCGGGGCTCTCCCTTGGAGATAGGGTAAGGATGCCACCCGAACGCCTCCCTTGGGAGGTGTTTAGGGCACATCCGACCGGTAGGAGACCACGGGGAAGACCCAGGACATGTTGGGAAGACTATGTCTCCCGGCTGGCCTGGGAACGCCTTGGGATCCCCCGGGTGGAGCTGGACGAAGTGGCTGGGGAGAGGAAAGTCTGGGCTTCCCTGCTTAGGCTGCTGCCCCCGTCACCCGACCTCGGATAAGCGGAAGAAGATGGATGGATGGTGTAGCTTTGTTTTAAATGAAACTTTTGTATTTTTCCAATAGCTAATTGAATTGTAAACTTGGTCATTGATGCTTTCAGGAAGAGAAAATCTGTGCAATTTATTGCATTTTTAGACTCTATAGAAGGCTGAGGTTGTTTTAATTGAATAATTTATGGTAATTAATTAGACATATTAGGTCGAACTTGTCATTTCACCATGTACCAAATAAAATAGCTTCGAGGTCGGTAAGCACAACCAAAAATATTCCGTGAATTAGGTTACAAGGCGCACTGTCGAGTTTTGAAAAATAATGAAAGGAAATATACGGTAACATGAAAAATACCTTCCTGAATCCGTCTTTCCTGCTTAGCACACGATAACATTTTAGTGCTTGGAGATGTAAACACCGCAGACAAAATCTGTTCCTTTTTTTCCCCCTCACCGGGTGGCCTAATTTTATTTTATTTTTTTTAAAGCCTCGGTGGCTTTATTGTGTCAGTAAAAAAAAAAAAAAAAAAAAAAAAGGTAAAGCATGCCAGCGCTGCATCTGTCAAAGTTTCCAATAAAGACAAGAATGGCAGAAAACGGACGTCTGAGGTTGGGAAATGTAACCAAAAAAAAAAAAAGAAAAAGACTTTGTGGGTGTTCTTATGTTTTCGTGCACGACCGTGGGCGTGAATTAGCTTTGGAAGCCACGAGGATGACATCCTGACAAGTTGACAAGCCAGTGCGAGAAGCAAATCTGACAAGAATTGAATAATTTAAAGCAAATCATCAGAAGGGGCACAGCCTTGTCTTTTATTAGGTTTTTTTCCAGTACTCTGGAATGCCCTCCCGGTAACAGTTCGAGATGCTACCTCAGTAGAAGCATTTAAGTCTCACCTTAAAACTCATCTGTATACTCTAGCCTTTAAATAGACCTCCTTTTTAGACCAGTTGATCTGCCGCTTCTTTTCTTTCTCCTATGTCCCCCCCTCCCTTGTGGAGGGGGTCCAGTCCGATGACCATGGATGAAGTACTGGCTGTCCAGAGTCGAGACCCAGGATGGACCGCTCGTCGGGACCCAGGATGGACCGCTCGCCTGTATCGGTTGGGGACATCTCTACGCTGCTGATCCGCTTGAGATGGTTTCCTGTGGACGGGACTCTCGCTGCTGTCTTGGATGCGCTTGAACTGAACTCTCGCGGCTGTGTTGGAGCCACTATGGATTGAACTTTCACAGTATCATGTTAGACCCGCTCGACATCCATTGCTTTCGGTCCCCTAGAAGGGGGGGTTGCCCACATCTGAGGTCCTCTCCAAGGTTTCTCATAGTCAGCATTGTCACTGGCGTCCCACTGGATGTGAATTCTCCCTGCCCACTGGGTGTGAGTTTTCCTTGCCCTTTTGTGGGTTCTTCCGAGGATGTTGTAGTCGTAATGATTTGTGCAGTCCTTTGAGACATTTGTGATTTGGGGCTATATAAATAAACATTGATTGATTGATTTTTTTTCTGTACTAAAACAGCAAAAGAAGTCCTCCGCTCGCTAAAAAGGTGGCACATTTAGACCCCTGGAAATTTACGCCTCTTAGGGGCCGAGGAAACGTGGGAATGGTTGTAAAGATAGAGAGGGCAAAAGTGGAATAAAACCCATCCTGCCGTGCGTGGGAGTTTAAAGTTGTTATTTTCCTCAACTTAGCGCTCTAGAATGTACAGTAAGCCCTGTTTGTTTGGAAGACGGTCTCCGTGTTGATGGATGTGGCAGCCAACCGCCACGACTGCGGTGTAAATCGGGGATGTGAGGACGCCGGGAGGTTTCTTGAGGACTTGTCATCTGGGCGTTGGGGCTCCTTGAGGCTGAAGCTGCAATTTGTCATCCGCACGCCCACAACAAAACAAGCGGGTATCCTGCCTCCCATGTTTGTGGAGCAAAGTCAGCCTCGTCGGTTGCTGGTCACCTGCAAGGCGTCCAAAACACGAGCAATTATAAGACTAGTTCTGTCAAATTATTAAGTAAACAAAATCCTGTTATCACACTTTTGAATTTGGATTACGGTATTTCCTTGAATTAATTTAAAACCTCTTCTCACTCCGGCGCTTACCAAAGGCATGGGGTAAAGGTAAGCATGCGCTAATTATTTTAAAACCTCTTCTCACTCCGGCACTTACCAAAGGCATGCAGTAAAAATTGGAGTGTGATGTAAGGATACCATCATGAAAAGCATATTTAATTTAAAAAAAACCTTTACTTATAAATGAAGTCCATGCCAGCTCTGTCACGCTTTGATAAAAGGATTAGACTTAGATGCAGAGTTGGGACTTTAGACGGGCTTTTATTTTGAAAATTTCCTTTTACCTCCCAAGTCAAGAAAAAACATTATCTATAATCTTAAAAATAAACTACTCGGCGAAAAGGTTCCAGAAAAAGAAGGAACAACCGAAAATCACTCGGAACGGAGGGAAACACAAAAGTAAAGACGAACTATAAACAGTATTTAACAAAAAGTTGAGGAATGAATGAAAAACTTATGTTAGATCCACTATGGACTGGACTCTCACTATTATGTTAGATCCACTATGGACTGGACTCTCACACTATAATGTTGGATCCACTATGGACTGGACTCTCACACTATTTTGTTAGATCCACTATGGACTGGACTCTCACACTATTATGTTAGATCCACTATGGATTGGACTCTCACAATATTATGTTAGATCCACTATGGACTGGACTCTCACTATTATGTTAGATCCACTTTGGACTGGACTTTCACACTATAATGTTAGATCCACTATGGACTGGACTCTCACACTATTATGTTAGATCCACTATGGACTGGACTCTCACAATATTATGTTAGATCCACTATGGACTGGACTCTCACACTATTATGTTAAATCCACTATTGGCCTGTCACACTATTATGTTAAATCCACTATTGGCCTGTCACACTATTATGTTGTATCCACTATGGACTGGACTCTCACTATTATGTTAGATCCACTATGGATTGGACTCTCACAATATTATGTCAGATCCACTATGGACTGGACACTCACAATATTATGTTGGATCCACTATGGACTGGACTCTCACACTATTATGTTAGATCCACTATGGACTGGACTCTCACACTATTCTGTTAGATCCACTATGGGCTGGACTGTCACAATATTATGTTAGGTCCACTATGGGTTGGACTCTCACAATATTATGTTAGATCCACTATGGACTGGACTCTCACACTATTATGTTAGATCTACTATGGACTGGTCTCTCACTATTATGTTAGAGCCACTATTGACTGGACTCTCACAATATTATGTTAGATCTACTATGGACTGGACTCTCACTATTATGTTAGAGCCACTATGGACTGGACTTCCACAATACTATGTCAGACCCACTCAACGTCCATTGCATCCAGTCCTCTCCAAGGTTTCTCATAGTCATTCTCATCGACGTCCCACTGGGTTGTGAGTTTTTCCTTGCCCTTATGTGGGCGCTGAACCTCGTATGTCGTAGTGGCTTGTGCAGCCCTTTGAGACACTTGTGATTCAGGGCTATATAAATAAACATTGATTGATTAATTGATAATAATCCTACTGAAACAAACTGCAAAGACAAAATAAGACAAGAAACAAATAAAGTCAACTCCGAATTGATTAGTCCAAAAGTTTAAAAAAAAAAGCTTACCACTGCGGCTGAATGACTAAATAATCAAAATCACTCTGCTGAGGTGGAAGAAAGGAAAACTCAAAATATTCATAAAGGGGTTCAGGATCAAGGGACATAAGCACAAGACAAGGCAAGGCATGGACAAAGACATGGACGCTAGAGAGCACGAATAAACGAGACACATCTGGCACAGAACAAAGGAAGGAGTGAGCTTATAAACACATGAAGGTAATAGGGAACAGCTGGAAACAGACAACAGGGATGACGTCAGACTGATGACACAAAAGGAAGGGCAAGTGACCTGAAACGAGAGGAGAGTTACTTTTCAAATTAAAACCATAAGACAAAAAAACCCAAAACAAGACATCCCTCACCGCGGTGTGACAAGCTCTTTCTGATTGTTTATAGAAGTCTTCCTTATCTTTCTTCAGTTTTAAAATTCTCTCTGTCTCGATGGAGATATTCCTTTATTACCTCCCGCTTCGATTGAAAGTCCAGTTTAGCTCGGCTCCCCACGTGCGGGCGACGACAGAATTATCCTCGGACAACTCCCCCTCCCGTTCTGCTCCGTGGGTGATCTCTTTATCCCATCGCTGCCAGCATGAAGTGTTATTGTATAAATGATACACTGGGTATTTAGGACTGGAACAAGCTTTATTTCAGCCCGGTTGTTTACATAGCCAGCATAGGAGTATCGGTGTTACATCCTAAAAGGTCCGTCTTGCACCCCACCGCGTCATATCCGTTCCCAGCACATATCACCTCACTCGTTGTCACTTCTTCTGCAGCCGAGTAGTCGCAAGAAGGCTCACTAGCGCCCTCTACCACCAGGAGGCGGGAGTCATTTAATGACTCATATTTGACACACGCAGCTACGGTATATTGATAAAACATAGCTGCCTAATGTTCTTTTAAGCATACCGGTATTCAATAGCTTGGACCTTAAATCCAACTGAATAGCTCTTAATCTTCTTCCCTTTATGCAATTTCAAAGTTTGGACATTCAGTGCGTTTTGTTTATTTTCATGACTATTTACATTGTAGATTGTCCCTGAAGGCATCAACACTATGACTGTACCACGTGGAGTTTTGTACTCAACAAAAAAAGGTGAAACAACTGAAAACCCCATACATCCATTTTGTTTTATATTGTAGTTTCTTCAAAATAGCCACCCTTTGCTCTGGTTACGGCTTTGCACACTCTTGGCATTCTCTCCATGTTTGTCACTGAAGGCATCAAAACTATGAATGAACACATGTAAACAACACAAAAAAGGTGAAATAACTAAAAACATGTTTTATATTTTAGTTTCTTCCAAATAGCCACCTTTTGCTCTGGTTACGGCTTTGCACACTCTTGGCATTCTCTCCATGATTGTCACTGAAGACATAAAAATTATGAATGAACACATGTACTCAACACAAAAAAGGTGAAATAACTAAAAACATGTTTTATATTTTAGTTTCTTCAAAATAGCCACCCTTTGCTCTGGTTATGGCTTTGCACACTCTTGGCATTCTCTCCATGATTGTCACTGAAGGCATCAAAACTATGAATGAATGCATGTACTCAACACAAAAAAGGTGAAATAACTAAAAACATGTTTTATATTTTAGTTTCTTCAAAATAGCCACCCTTTGCTCTGGTTACGGCTTTGCACACTCTTGGCATTCTCTCCATGATTGTCACTGAAGGCATCAAAACTATGAATGAACACATGTAAACAACACAAAAAAGGTGAAATAACTAAAAACATGTTTTATATTTTAGTTTCTTCAAAGTAGCCACCCTTTGCTCTGGTTAATGCTTTGCACACTCTTGGCATTCTCTCCATGTTTGTCACTGAAGGCATCAAAACTATGAATGAATACATGTACTCAACACAAAAAAGGTGAAATAACTAAAAACATGTTTTATATTTTAGTTTCTTCAAAATAGCCACCCTTTGCTCTGGTTACGGCTTTGCACACTCTTGGCATTCTCTCCATGATTGTCACTAAAGGCATCAAAACTATGAATGAACGCATGTACTCAACACAAAAAAGGTGAAATAACTAAAAACATATTTTATATTTTAGTTTCTTCAAAATAGCCACCCTTTGCTCTGGTTACGGCTTTGCACACTCTTGGCATTCTCTCCATGATTGTCACTGAAAGCATCAAAACTATGAATGAACACATGTACTCAACACAAAAAAGGTGAAATAACTAAAAACATGTTTTATATTTTAGTTTCTTCAAAATAGCCACCCTTTGCTCTGGTTACGGCTTTGCACACTCTTGGCATTCTCTCCATGATTGTCACTGAAGGCATCAAAACTATGAATGAACACATGTACTCAACACAAAAAAGGTGAAATAACTAAAAACATGTTTTATATTTTAGTTTCTTCAAAATAGCCACCTTTTGCTCTGGTTAATGCTTTGCACACTCTTGGCATCCTCTCCATGATTGTCACTGAAGGCATCAAAACTATGAATGAATTCATGTACTCAACACAAAAAAGGTGAAATAACTAAAAAACATGTTTTATATTTTAGTTTCTTCAAAATAGCCACCATTTGCTCTGGTTACGGCTTTGCTCACTCTTGGCATTCTCTCCATGATTGTCACTGAAGGCATCAAAACTATGAATGAACGCATGTAGTCAACACAAAAAAGGTGAAATAACTAAAAATATGTTTTATATCTTAGTTTCTTCAAAATAGCCACCCTTTGCTCTGGTTAATGCTTTGCACACTCTTGGCATTCTCTCCATGTTTGTCACTGAAGGCATCAAAACTATGAATGAATACATGTACTCAACACAAAAAAGGTAAAATAACTAAAAACATGTTCTTTATTATAGTTTCTTCAAAATAGCCACCCTTTACTCTGGTTACGGCTTTGCACACCCTTGGCATTCTCTCCAATATGTTCACTGAAGGCATCAAAACTATGAATGAACACATGTACTCAACACAAAAAAGGTGAAATAACTAAAAACATGTTTTATATTTTAGTTTCTTCAAAATAGCCACCCTTTGCTCTGGTTATGGCTTTGCACACTCTTGGCATTCTCTCCATGAGCGTCGAGCACACCTGTGAAGTGAAAACCATTTGATGACTACCTCTTGAAGCTCATCGAGAGAATGCCCATAGTGTGTGAAAAAGTACAGCACAGGCCAAAAAATTTGGACATTCAATGCGTTTTCTTTATTTTCATGACTATTTACATTGTAGATGTCCATCCATCCACCCATCCATCTTCTTCCGCTTATCCGAGGTCGGGTCGCGGGTGCAGCAGCCTAAGCAGGGAATCCCAGACTTTTCTCTTCCCAGCCACGTTGTCCAGCTCTTCCCGGGGGATCCCGAGGTGTTCCCAGGCCAGCTGGGGGACATAGTCTTTCCAACGTGTCCTGGGTCTTCCCCGAGGCCTCCTACCGGTCGGACGTGCCCTAAACACCTCCCTAGGGAGGCGTTCAGGTGTCATTCAGACCAGAGGCCCGAACCACCTCATCTGGCTCCCCTTTACTATTTTAAATCTTTTAAAGTGGGGAGACTGGTGCACAAACAGCCACCACATTGTCCTTGGCAAAGAGAATGCCAGGGTCCAATGGCATGGAGACCAAGACAATAGGGGCCCCATCTTTGCTGCAGCCTTCTTCCGCCTTTGTGACCATTGTGGAGCTGCTATGAAACCATCATTCACCCACTCTGACGTTGAGGTCTTTTTACAGGTATTTTTTACTATTATACAGTATTATTCACGCGTGAATAATATAAATACAGTCTATTATACAGCCTTATTCACATGTGAATAATATAAATACAGTCTATTATACAGCATTATTCACACGTGAATATAAATGCATTATTCACACGTGAATATAAATGCATTATTCACACCTGAATATTACAAATACAGTATATTACACAGCATTATTCACATGTGAAAATTATAGTCTATTATACAGCATTATTCACGTGTGAATATTATAAATACAGCATTATTCACACGTGAATAATATAAATAGTCTATTATACAGCATTATTCACGTGTGAATATTATAAATACAGCATTATTCACATGTGAATATTATAAATACAGTCTGTTATACACCGTTATTCACATTTGAGGATTATAAATAGTCTATTATACAGCATTATTCACATGTGAGGATTATAAATAGTCTATTATACAGCATTATTCACATGTAAATATTGTAGTCTATTATACAGCATTATTCACATGAAAATATTATAAATACAGTCTATTATATATAGCATTATTCACATATGAATATTATTAATACAGTCCATTATACAGCATTATTCACATGTGAATAATATAAATACAGTCTGTTGTACAACATTATTCACATGTGAATAGTATAGTCTATTATACAGCATTATTCACATGTGAATAATATAAAAGTCTATAATACAGCATTATTCACATGTGACTGATAAAAATACAGTCTATTATACAGCATTATTCACATGTGAATGATAGAAATACAGTTTATTATCCAGCATTATTCACATGTGAATATTATAAATACAGTCTAGTATACAATATCACTCACATGTGAATGATATAAATACAGTCAATTATACAGCATTATTCACATGTGAATACTATAAATACAGCATTATTCACACGTGAATAATATAAATACAGTCTATTATACAGCATTATTCACACGTGAATAATATAAATACAGTCTATTATACAGCATTATTCATATGTGAATAATATAAATACAGCATTATTCACATGTGAATATTATAAATACAGTCTGTTATACACCATTATTCACATGTGAGGATTATAAATAGTCTATTATACATAATTATTCACATGTGAATAATATAAATAGTCTATTATACAGCATTATTCACATGTGAATATTATAAATACAGTGTATTATACAGCATTATTCACATATTAATAATATAAATACAGTCTATTATACAGCATTCACATGTGAATAGTATAGTCTATTATACAGCATTATTCACAAGTGAATAATATAAGTCTATTATACAGCTTTATTCACATGTGAATAGTATAATACAGTCTATTATACAGCATTATTCACATTTGAATAATATAAATACAGTCTATTATACAGCATTATTCACATGTGAATAGTATAAATACTGTCTATTATCCAGCATTATTCACATGTGAATAATATAAATAGTCTATTATACAGCATTATTCACATGTGAATAATATAAATAGTCTATTATACAGCATTATTCACATGTGAATATTATAAATACAGTGTATTATACAGCATTATTCACATATTAATATTATAAATACCGTCTATTATACAGCATTATTCACATGTGAATAGTATAAGTCTATTATACAGCTTTATTCACATTTGAATAATATAAATACAGTCTATTATACAGCATTATTCACATGTGAATGATAAAAATAGTCTATTGTACAGCATTATTCACGTGTGAATAGTATAAGTCTATTATACAGCTTTATTCACATGTGAATAATATAAATATAATCTATTATACAGCATTATTCACATTTGAATACTATAAATACAGTCTATTATACAGCATTATTCACATTTGAATAATATAAATACAGTCTATTATACAGCATTATTCACAGGTGAATAATATAAATACAGTCTATTATACAGCATTATTCACATGTGAATGATATAAATACTGTCTATTATACAGCATTATTCACATGTGAATAATATAAATACAGTCTATTATATAGCATTATTCACATGTGAATGATAAAAATACAGTCCATTATACAGCATTATTCACATGTGAATAATATAAATACAGTCTATTATACACCATTATTCACATGTGAATGATATAAATACAGTCCATTATACAGCATTATTCACATGTGAATAATATAAATACAGTCTATTATACAGCATTATTCACAGGTGAATAATATAAATACAGTCTATTATACAGCATTATTCACATGTGAATAATATAAATACTGTCTATTATACAGCATTATTCACGAGTGAATAATATAAATAGTCTATTATACAGCATTATTCACATGTGAATATTATAAATACAGTGTATTATACAGCATTATTCACATATTAATATTATAAATACAGTCTATTATACAGCATTATTCACGTGTGAATAGTATAGTCTATTATACAGCATTATTCACACGTGAATAATATAAAAGTCTATTATACAGCATTATTCACATGTGAATATTATGAATACAGTCTATTATACAGCATTGTTCACAGGTGAATAATATAAATACAGTCTATTTACAGCATTATTCACATGTGAATATTATAAACAGTATATTATACAGCATTATTCACATTTGAATAATATAAATAGTCTATTATACAGCATTATTCACATGTGAATGATAGAAATACAGTCCATTATACAGCATTATTCACATGTGAATAATATAAATAGTCTATTATACAGCATTATTCACATGTGAATGATAAAAATACAGTCCATTATACAGCATTAATCACGTGTGAATAATATAAATACAGTCTATTATACAGCATTATTCACATGTGAATAATATAAATACAGTCTATTATACAGCATTATTCACATGTGAATGGTCAAAATACAGTCTATTATACAGCATTATTCACATGTGAATAATATAAATACAGTCTATTATACAGCATTATTCACGTGTGAATAATATAAATACAGTCTATTATACAGCATTATTCACGTGTGAATAATATAAATACAGAGGTCTTTGCTGCCCAACACTGCTGTAAAAGAACAGGGTGACCCGGCACATGTGTGTAAACTACACCTCGTAACTGAAGAGAAGATAGAATTATTTTTCTCTCCAGTGCCATCTGGTGGATGTGGTGTACCTAATATTGGGTCCGGTGACATTTAGGGTGGTCTCGGAGTAAAAGTCTGTTTGTCCTTGGCGTTAGACGTGGAGGTGAATTCAGGCCACAGCCCTGATTGTGTTTGTCCTGATGACATAGATGGGAGGTTGACCAGCGGCTGTTGAGAGATCAGTCATCACATCAGCCCACACCCCGCTAAGTGGGGCTCTTAATCTTTCCCACAGGTCTTGATGAGATTGAAGTCCTGACTCCGCTAAATACCACAGCTCTGGGGGGAATTGGCGAACCTTTGAAAAGAAAGAGACCGAAAAGGAGGAACTTAGACTGTATGGATTACAAATAGCAAGTCTAGGGATACCTTTTTTTTTTTTTTAAACTTTTGGATTAATCAATTAGGGGTTGACTTTATTTGTTTGTTGTTGTCTTATTTTGTCTTGGCAGTTTGTTTCAGTAGGATTGTTATCAATCAATCAATCAATGTTTATTTATATAACCCCGAATCACAAGTGTCTCAAAGGGCTGCACAAGCCACTACGACATACGAGGTTCAGCGCCCACATAAGGGTAAGGAAAAACTCACAACCCAGTGGGAAGTCGATGACAATGATTATGAGAAACCTTAGAGAGGACCGGATGCAATGGACGTTGAGTGGGTCTGACATAGTATTGTGGAAGTCCAGTCCATAGTGGCTCTAACATAATAGTGAGAGTCCAGTCCATAGTAGATCTAACATAATAGTGTGAGAGTCCAGTCCATAGTGGATCTAACATAATATTGTGAGAGTCCAACCCATAGTGGACCTAACATAATATTGTGACAGTCCAGTCCATAGTGGATCTAACATAATAGTGTGAAAGTCCAGTCCATAGTGGATCTAACATAATAGTGTGAGAGTCCAGTCCATAGTGGATCCAACATAATATTGTGAGTGTCCAGTCCATAGTGGATCTGACATAATATTGTGAGAGTCCAGTCCATAGTGGATCTAACATAATAGTGTGACAGGCCAATAGTGGATTTAACATAATAGTGTGAGAGTCCAGTCCATAGTGGATCTAACATTATAGTGAGAGTCTAGTCCATAGTGGCTCTAACATAATATTGTGAGAGTCCAATCCATAGTGGATAAAACATAATATTGTGGAATATTGTGGAGTCCAGTCCATAGTGGACCTAACATAATATTGAGAGAATCCAGTCCATAGTGGATCTAACATAGCAGTGTGACAGTCCAGTCCATAGTGGATTTAACATAATAGTATGAGAGTCCAGTCCATAGTGGATCCAACATAATAGTGTGAGAGTCCAGTCCATAGTGGATCTAACATAATAATGTGAGAGTCCAGTCCATAGTGGATCTAACATAATAGTGTGAGAGTCCAGTCCATAGTGGAGCTATTATAATAGTGTGAGAGTCCAGTCCATAGCGGATCTAACATAATAGTGAGAGTCCAGTCCATAGTGGACCTAACATAATAGTGTGAGAGTCCAGTCCATAGTGGAGCTATTATAATAGTGTGACAGTCCAGTCCATAGTGGATCTAACATAATATTGTGAGAGTCAAGTCCATAGTGGATATAACATAATATCGTGAGAGTCCAGTCCATAGTGGATCTAACATAATAGTGTGAGAGTCCAGTCCATAGTGGATCCAACATAATATTGTGAGTGTCCAGTCCATAGTGGATCTGACATAATATTGTGAGAGTCCAATCCATAGTGGATCTAACATAATAGTGAGAGTCCAGTCCATAGTGGATCTAACATAATAGTGTGACAGGCCAATAGTGGATTTAACATAATAGTGTGAGAGTCCAGTCCATAGTGAATCTAACATTATAGTGAGAGTCTAGTCCATAGTGGCTCTAACATAATATTGTGAGAGTCCAATCCATAGTGGATAAAACATAATATTGTGGAATATTGTGGAGTCCAGTCCATAGTGGACCTAACATAATATTGAGAGAATCCAGTCCATAGTGGATCTAACATAATAGTGAGAGTCCAGTCCATAGTGGATCTAACATAGCAGTGTGACAGTCCAGTCCATAGTGGATTTAACATAATAGTATGAGAGTCCAGTCCATAGTGGATCCAACATAATAGTGTGAGAGTCCAGTCCATAGTGGATCTAACATAATAATGTGAGAGTCCAGTCCATAGTGGATCTAACATACTGTAATAGTGTGAGAGTCCAGTCCATAGTGGAGCTATTATAATAGTGTGAGAGTCCAGTCCATAGCGGATCTAACATAATAGTGAGAGTCCAGTCCATAGTGGACCTAACATAATAGTGTGACAGTCCAGTCCATAGTGGATCTAACATAATATTGTGAGAGTCAAGTCCATAGTGGATATAACATAATATCGTGAGAGTCCAGTCCATAGTGGATCTAACATAACAGTGTGACAGTCCAGTCTATAGTGAATTCAATGTAATAGTGTGAGAGTCCAGTCCATAGTGGATCTAACATAATATTGTGAGAGTCCAGTCCATTGTGGATCAAACATTATAGTGAGAGTCCAGTCCATAGTGGCTCTAACATAATATTGTGAGAGTCCAATCCATAGTGGACCTAACATAATATTGTGAGAGTCCAGTCCATAATCGAACATAATATTGTGAGAGTCCTGTCCATAATGGATCTAACATAATATTGTGAGAGTCCAGTCCATAGTGGATATAACATAATATTGTGAGAGTCGAGTCCATAGTGGATCTAACATAATAGTGAGACTCCAGTCCATAGTCAAGTCCGGGCCGGCAGGAGACCGTAATTTTTTTTGGACAGCTAACTGAGATGGGTTTAAAAGTTCAGACCGGGGGTTTAGCAACATGCGGCTCGTTAGCGGTTCTCCGGTGGCTCCATGGAACTTTTTCAAAAATGTACAGAAACGGACAAAAAATGATGTGGAAAAATGTTTTTGTTGTATTATGGTTTCTGTAGGACAACAAACCATGACGCAAACCTTCCTAATTGTTAAAAATCCCACTGTTTAATAGATTTTTGTTTGTGCTTCACTGGTGAGAGCATTTGGCGAGCACCTAGCAATTTCAGTGGTTTTGTGGACTGTGATTCAAATGTTTGTTTACATCCGTAACTTTCTCCGATGCTGCCACAGAAAGACGTGTTTTATATCACTCCTTCTTTTGTCTCATTTTGTCCACCAAACGTGGACAAATACAACTCGTAGAACAAAAATTCTGTTACTAGAGTTCCTTGGGATCGGTAGGTTGGCACTCGGCATCAAGGGTTGGAATTGGGGGTTAAATCACCAAATGATCAAGGGTGATCAAGGTAGATATTTGACACAGCAGAGAATAATTTCGCCACACCTAGTGTGTTCGACAATCGTTGGTACTTTAACTTTATTAGTTGTATTACCCAAGTCAGGACACTGTACAAACCTCCAGTCTCATCTGAAGAAGAAAGCCTGGCTAAGTTTTTTGTTTTGCAACATCGTGCTTTCAACGGTGAAAAAGTTGTTTGTGCAACTAAGAGTCCTGCTTCACCCAACAAACCTTAAAAAAAAAATGCATTTACTGAAATTACTTGTAATACTTGGTGCCAACTATTTAGAACGGGGATCGGCAATCTGCTCTAGTGGCTCTCTGGAGCTTTTTAAAAAATGTATGAAAAATGGAAACAGATGAGGGGAAAAAAATATAAAAAACATATTTTTAGTTTTAATATGGTTTCTGTAGGAGGACAACCATGACACAAACCTCCCTAATTGTTATAAAGCACACTGTTTGTATTAAACATGCTTTACTGGTTCCAGTATTTGGCGAGCGCCGTTTTGTCCTACTAATTTTGCCGGTCATTGAACTCACCGTAGTTTGTTTACATGTACAACTTTCTCCGACTTTCTAAGACATGTTTTAAGCCACTTCTTTTTCTGTCTCATTTTGTCCACCAAACTATCAATGTTGTGCATGAATACACAAAGGTGAGTTTTGTTGACGTTATTGACTTGTGTGGAGTGCTAATCAGACATATTTGGTCACTGCATGACTGCAAGCTAATCGATGCTAACATGCTATTTAGGCTAGCTGTATGTACATATTGCATCATTATGCCTCATTTGTAACTATATTTGAGCTCATTTAATTTCCTTTAAGTCCTCTTAATTCAATTTATATCTCACAAGACACTATCTCAGGGGTAGGGAACCTATGGCTCGCGAGCCAGATGTGGCTCTTTTGATGACTGCATCTGGCTCTCGGATAAATCTGAGCTGACATCGCTTTGACACGATAAGTAATGAATAATTCCACTTGTTAAAAGTAACGTTCAAAATATAAAACATTCTCATGCTTTTTTATGTTCAAGAAGTTGCGTTAATGGTAAGAAATATTTTTTTTATTATTGGTTAGTGTGGGGCTTGCCCCCCTGGGGGTTCTTCAGACCACCAAGCACCGACATGAGAGCCTGTTTCAGGGTTACAATATTGTTTTATTTTTCAATAAGTCTCTCTGTTGCTTTCCAGCAATTGTCTTTTTCTCTTTCGTTCTCGCTCGCGCTCTGGCTCCAGTTTCAACCCCTTCTCTCCTCGTGGCTGCTGCTTATAACGGAGCAACAGGTGATTAGATAACAAGGCCCAGATGGGCCATCTACGCACATGTCGCTGATTTCGAGGCCTGTCCTGGCACACCCTACTTTGCTGCAGGCCCGCAGGCCACGTCCCCTCAACAGTTAGCATCAAAATAACAATGTTATTCCAAAGAGTAAGAGTATTATTGTACTCTAGAAATGTTGGTCTTACTTAAAAATGCACGCGTTTAGTTGTGTTCAGTGTTAAAAAAAAATATTATATGGCTCTTATACAATTTAAAATATTTCGCTTTCTTGGCTCTCTCAGCCAAAAAGGTTCCCGACCCCTGCACTATCTGTATGTGATATGGCTTTTATTTTTAAGCGGCTCCAGACAGATTTGTTTTTGTATTTTTGGTCTAATATGGCTCTTTCAACATTTTAGGTTGCCGACCCCTGATTTAGAACAATGGAGGAGACAATGAAACGGTAATTAAAAACAGTAGGTTAGACGTGCGGGAATGGTTTGTTAGCAATGTGAGCTTGATTTGTTGTGTAGCCCGCTTAGCCTTCTACTGAAAAATAAAAAATGATTTTCCTAAAAACTAGTTCTAATTGGATCAGTGCTTACTGTGTTTGGAAATGGACGAGTAAGTTACAAAAGCTGTTATTACGTTCGCCAAATTTAATTCTGTCTCCGTTTAATTCCTTGCTCCTTTGTCTTGTTTAATAGATGTCATCGATGTTTGAACCTGACAGAATATAACAGGGGTAGGGAACCTATGACTCTAGAGCCAGATGTGGCTCTTTTGATGACTGCATCTGGCTCTCAGATGAATCTTAGCTGACATTGCTTAACGAGATAATTATGAATATTTTCGCTGGTAATCACAGTGCTAAAAATAACATGCAAAACATAAAACATTCTCATGCATCTATATCCATCCATCCGTTTTCTACTGCACCTGTTGAAGAAGTCGCATTAATGGTAATAAGTATTTTATGTCACGATGGGAGGGGTGGGGGGTTGCAGTTTGCTGCGGGGTCATTCTCCCAGGAAGGCAGACGGACTACTCGGGACATGGCATTTAGGTAAAAACATGATTTAATTTTAACTAAAAAAATATACAAACAAAAATCGCTCACAGCGGAGGCACAACTTGGGCTAAAGAACAAAGCTAACGCATAAACAGACTAAGAACGTAAATCAAACAAAACTTACTTGGCCTGGCAAGAAGCACGAAACTATGGCAAGGCATGAAACAAGTCAGCACAGGGCAACTGACTGGCAAAGACGAGCTTAAATACTGCCTCTGATTAGTGCTCAGGAAGCAGGTGAGCGGGCATTTTGTCCACCAGAGACAGACAAACAGCACATGGCCAAACAAAAACATGATCAACAGATATGACATTTTATTTATTATTGGTTAGCTTCAGAATAACAATGTTATTAAAAATAATAAGAGACTTATTATACTCTAAAAATGTTGGTCTTACTTAAAAATGCACACATTTAGTTGTATTCAGTTTTAAAAAATATGATATGGCTCTCACGGAAATACATTTTGAAATATTTGTCTTTCATGGCTCTCTCAGCCAAAAAGGTTCTCGACCCCTGGAATATAAATTGAAAAAGATTTGCGAATCATTGTATTCCGTTTTTATTTACCATTTACACAACGTGCCGACTTCACTGGTTTTGGGTTTTGTAATATTCACCTTTATAAGGACAAATAAAGCGGCCTTGAAGAAGAAATAAATACTTGGCAATTTCAGTAAAATGAAAAAAAAACAAAAGCACACCTGCCGTCAAGAGTCCTCACCAACTGCACAGTTCGGGTCTTAACAATAAAAGCACCGCTATATCCCACCCGTGCTAAAAAATTAAGGGTCTCTAACAGACTCTAGCAAACTGCCAAGTTCGCCTCCAACTTATTCCGACAAAAGGAGTATAAAACTGAGTATGGGAGCTAAACAAAGTAAGAAACTCCACCATTTCCATGCAGAATCGGAAGAGTGTCTTTTTCTCTCTAAAATGTCATATTAGAACTTAAATACTATACTCTTATTTAGAGATGTCCGATAATATCGGACTGCCGATATAATCGGCCGATAATTTCTGATGTTACATTTTAAAGCATTTATCGGTTTCTAAAAGTAAACAAAGTCTACGGAGTGGTACACGGGTGTACTTTAGGGAGAAGTACAGAGCAGTTGCGTCTCCCAGTCATACTTGCCAACCCTCCCGATTTTCCCGGTAGACTCCTGAATTTCAGTGCCCCTCCCGAAAATCTCTCTGGGCATCCATTCTCCCGAATTTTTCCTGATTTCCACCCAGACAACAATATTGGGGGCGTGCCTTGAAGTCACATAATATCTACGACTTTTCACACAGAAGTAAATGCAAGGAATACTTGGTCAACAGCCATACAGGTCACACTGAAAAAAACTTTAACACTGTTACAAATATGCGCCACACTGTGAACCCACACCAAACAAGAATGTCAAACACATTTCGGGAGAACATCTGCACCGTAACACAACATAAACACAACAGAACAAATACGCAGAACCCCTAGCAGCACTATCTCTTCCGGGACGCTACAATATACACTACCCCCTACTCCCCGCCCCCACCTCAACCTCCTCATGCTCTTTCAGGGAGAGCATGTCCCAAATTCCAAGCCGCTGTATTGAGGCATGTTAAAAAAAAATAATGCACTTTGTGACTTCAATTATAAATATGGCAATGCCATGTTGGCATTTTTTTCCATAACTTGAGTTGATTTATTTTGGAAAACCTTGTTACATTGTTTAATGCATCCAGCGGGGCGTCACAAAACAACGAGGCATACTAATGTGTTAATTCCACGACTGTATATATCGTTATCCGTCGATATCGGAATCGGTAATTAAGAGTTAGACAATATCGGATGCTGGCAAAAAAAGCCATAATCGAACATCTCTAGTTTTTATACACAATCATGGCATCCATCTGTTCCCAATTAGCCAGCTCACCCATGGGATGTTCCAAATAAGTGTCAATTCTCTCAGTCTTTTTTACCACTTGTGCCAGCTTTTTTGAAACATGTTGCAGGCATCAGATTCCAAATGAGCTAATATTTGCAACAAATATAGTTTTTCAGTTCAAACGTTAAGTATCTATTCTTTGCAGTCTATTCAATTGAATATAAGTTGAATTAGATTTGCAAATCTTTGTATTTTGTTTTTATTTATGATTTACACAACGTGCCCACTTCATTGGTTTTGTATTATTGCACACATTTTTTTTGTTTTTTTACTCATAGAATTATGTACATATCTAAATTCTAGACCTGCTCAGTGGCCTAGTGGTTAGAGTGTCCGCCCTGATATCGGTAGGTTGCGAGTTCAAACCCTGGCTGAGTCATACCAAAGACTATAAAAAATGGGACCCATTACTTCCCTGCTTGGCACTCAGCATCAAGGGTTGGAATTGGGGGTTGAATCACCAAAAATGATTCCCGGGCGTGGCCACTGCTGCTGCTCACTGCTCCCCTCACCTCCCAGGGTTGAGCAAGGGTGACTGGTCGAATGCAGAGAATAAATTCGCCACACCTAGTGTGTGTGTGTGTGTGTGTGACAATCATTGGTATTTTAAATTATTTTATTCACATTTATAAATTTCTCTAGCTAAAAAGTGCTTCATCCTCTTATGACTTTCACGTCAACGGACCTCCTGGCTCTCCTTACATCACCCAGATGGTAAATGTGATTGGTTGTGTGTTTCCAGGAACGCTGCAACACAGCTGCTGAGACGTGGCCATTAGTTGATGTGTCTTGTGGACGGAAAGCGTGTCAACAGTTGCTGGTAAGAGGAAAAAAGGTGAATTTGATTGTTTTTGCCTGTATCGACATTCCATATTTGTGGGACTGAGTGAGGGGTTTGGTTTACAGA
>NC_084625.1:47125307-47127807 GCF_033978795.1 Nerophis ophidion
TAAACCTCACAACCTTTGCCGCAACTTCTCGGAGGGACCCTACTTGTTTCACTGCTTCTGAAATAGTTAATGATTGTGGCAAATCTCCTGTTGAAACAGGCTTTGTTTACGAATGTCTTGTTTAATTCATGGTTTTGTTATGATTGCTAAATACTTGCCTTCATATGTTCTCTTTTTGGCTGCTGCAAGATGAGAACAGATGGAAACAATAACCATTAACATATCACAAAAAGATTGCTTTCCCAAACACTTTGCATTCCCTTTCATCGTATGAAAAGTTCTCTACTCGGGCATGAAGAGAGACTTAGTGCGATACAGTGACTATAAAAAAAATGGATAAACATAACAGTCCGTATGGCAGTAAAGCAGCTTTAAGTGTCGGGAGGGATTTATTAAAAACACATTGTTGTTCAGATGTTTGGAAGATTTCTGCTTAAGTCAAGTCAACGGCATTACAAAAGAGTTGCTAAAAACAAACATCATCATTTGAATAAATAACCGGCAGCACTTAATTAGCGCGTTGTCGCAAATGTTTTATTATTTTTCATTCCTGAATGAATATACTCTCGCGTCACATAATGTATTTTCCGGACCATAGATTGATGATTGGAAATGAGTGGGTCTTGTCAGGTGTATTTTCATACAAAAGGCGCGCAGGATTAAAGGGCGCTTTAAAAAGGTATTTTTTTATTTTTTTTTCTAAATGTAAAACACTTCTTTGTGGTCTATAAAACATATAATGGTGGTTCTTTGGTCAAAATGTTGCATAGATTGTTTTACAGATCATCTTCAAGCCGCTTTCAGACAGTCGCTCCAGGATGCGGCGTTTTGTGGGCGGTCTTATTTACGTGGCTCACCTTCGGCAGCGTCTTTTCTCCGTCATCTTTGTTGTAGCGGTGTAGCGTGCAAGGACGGGAGTGGAAGAAGTGTCCGTCGGAACGTAACTTTCTAATAACTAGAGTTGCTTGGGTGAATAATGTAAACTCACGACACCGGTATGTTTTAGCGCTTTCATGGCGAGTTTACTGACAGATATAAGTAAGACCTTTACACTTCTTTATATTAGAAATGGCAACAGCGGAGGATGAATGTCATACAACAAGAAAATAGAGAAAAATAAATGTTCAGGACTTATGCAGATCCCAAATACAGATCAGCAGGTACCAGAAGGTAAGAAAAGTTTCTTTTGCATAACGTTGCGAAAAAAAATGCCAAATAATATGTCTTACCTTATACACACGCCGTAATAAGACTCGTATGTTGAAGCACAATACAATCGATCAAGCGGTGCGGTTTCATAGCCCTCATCAGGGCAAGAAAAAACTCTACCCAATGGGATGACAATGAAAAACCTTGGAGGGAACCGCAGACGTGGAAACCCAATCCCTCTGGGCGACCGGTGCTGTCAGGTTCAAACACTGATGACATCTATTAAACAGAGACAGAATTCAATTTAGCTCAATGAGGAGAAACGTCTGGGCTGTCTTTGTACAGTCTTCCACCACACTCTGACGAAAGATTGTACACCTCTTTTATGTGGACATTCCCTGATTACATGGCAACAGCTGTTTCTAAAGGAAGGGGGGGGGGGTTTCGTAAACAGCCGTCGCCTTTGATTACAAAACAGTTCAAAGAAAAGTTGCCTGGAGCTCTCCTCAGGTCTTGCTTCCTCTCTCGGGTGAAGACAAAATCTTCCTGTGGATTACAATAGATCAAAGAAACAGACACCTTCATGTCGCTCCCCATCCTACACAGTGGAGTTTTACAAGCCTTTTGATTGGTAAGATCAAAGACAGCTTTTGTCTGCTCGCCGGTAACTCATTGAAACACAAAGTTTTGTGATAACTTCGATACAATTATTCGGACAGGTGCAATGGACATCGAGTGGATCTAGCATAATGTGAGAGTCCAGTCCATAGTGGATCTAACATAATAGTGTGAGAGTCCAGTCCATAGTGGATCTAACATAATAGTGTGAGAGTCCAGTCCATAGTGGATCTAACATATTAGTGTGAGAGTCCAGTCCGTAGTGGACCTAACATATTAGTGTGAGAGTCCAGTCCATAGTGGATCTAACATATTAGTGTGAGAGTCCAGTCCATAGTGGATCTAACATAATAGTGCGAGAGTCCAGTCCATAGTGGATCTAGCATATTAGTGTGAGAGTCCAGTCCATAGTGGATCTAACATAATAGTGCAAGAGTCCAGTCCATAGTGGATCTAACATATTAGTGTGAGAGTC
The DNA here is from genome assembly GCF_033978795.1 of Nerophis ophidion. Classification (NCBI taxonomy): domain Eukaryota; kingdom Metazoa; phylum Chordata; class Actinopteri; order Syngnathiformes; family Syngnathidae; genus Nerophis; species Nerophis ophidion. The sequence goes on from NC_084625.1 coordinate 47,127,550, forward strand.
CAGTCCATAGTGGACCTAACATATTAGTGTGAGAGTTCAGTCCATAGTGGACCTAACATATTAGTGTGAGAGTCCAGTCCATAGTGGATCTAACATATTAGTGTGAGAGTCTAGTCCATAGTGGATCTAACATATTAGTGTGAGAGTCCAGTCCATAGTGGATCTAACATATTAGTGTGAGAGTCCAGTCCATAGTGGACCTAACATATTAGTGTGAGAGTTCAGTCCATAGTGGGGCCAGTAGGAGACCATCTTGAG